>NC_059539.1:1212121-1515151 GCF_905220415.1 Colias croceus | reverse complement strand
TATAATTTGTTAAGTTAGGGACGAAGCGGGCGAAGCCACGGCCGATAGAATGAGTGAGTACAATGAAAATATAATAGTAAGATCACAATATAAATTGCTCTAGTTTAAAACATTTAAATACCGTCAACATCGCTCCAGATCTCCGAATCGCCCTCTTGCGGTAGACTCTGCAGGCATCTCGTGCAAAAGCTGTGTAGACAGCCCAGCAACCTCGGCTCCACTAACTCCTTCTTACACACTCCACACTCCCACTCTTTAACAGTAACTTTATCTAGCGCATACGCAGATGTCCTTGGCGCTATCGGCAAGTTCTGACTCCCGGGTCTAGACCTGGGCACCTTCATCGGACTGTTACCAGCGCTCACAGAAGTCTGCTCCAACGATTTCCTCCTATCCTGTTTCTTTCTCGAGAAACTACCGAAAATATAGAATATCCTATCCACTTCCATCTTCATGCGCGCATCGCGATCATTTACGATTGTGAGCGGTTTTAAAAATAGACGTGCGCTCACATGGACCGCTTGTTCCCAACTGATTATACTACGATCGTTTGTACGAAGATAGAACGAAGCCCTACACTTGGATTGAAGCGATTTTATTGCAAGGTGAACGAGGGATCAATGAATCATACTTTTAAGAATGGTAGATGCCCGAGCTGGTAACGTCTCCGAAGGCCTGAGCTACATACAGCAGATGCAGTGCCAAATTTTGTCTCCCAGAGAGCCACAAACTTTGGGCAATATCTATCGAGCTTATACCTAGCTAGTTACGAAACTGCTTTCATGAAACGGTAAATACCTACTTATTTTTTTTTTAAACACAACTCCTGTTAAGACTCTGACCCTCCAAATGTTGGTCTGGTAGGAAACTTCAAATCACTGATTGCCTATATTGGTAGGTAAGCATTTTTATTAGATTATAACCTTTTTTGAGAACTGCGAGTATATAATATAAAACTTACATAAAAATCGATCCCACCGTTTCGGAGTAGTTTGGCAAGAAAGATTTCGCTTCCCCTTCCACTCCCTTAGTGAAGTAATTTATAAATTAAATTAAGTACCTACCTATTTGCTCTATGTCTACAAAATGCGGTTATTGTAGAAAAATCGATATTTATACATAATACATTGTATAGGTATTAAGTGCCTATGACAAAGTTAAGACTGCATTCTTATTTTTAGAACCTAGTGATTGATTTTTTCAGAATTTAAACTTAAACTTCAGCAATGATTTTACCGAAGCGTTCGCCCTTTTTCAGAAAGAGAATTTTATGCACAGAATGCCTAGCTAACGTTACTTTAGGCCTCCTAAAGTTATAGTTTTTACCGAAAATCTAATATTATTAAACGATTGTGAAAGTTAGTACATAACAGTAGGTTATACCTGACCACTCGGCCACAGCAAGTTCGACTCCTGCCTTCAATTGTTTAAAAATTTTCAAATATTTATATGTAGGTAACTATTAGCAATTAGAAATTAAAATAACATAATATCAATTATTAAACTTTTTCTAAATTGTCCCTTTAAATTAAGTTAACTGCTGAGCGTCTTTATTGCCCTATATATACATTATACTCTTTGGTCTTTATCGATTGTTAAGATGGGTTTTGTCCTTGTCCTGAAAATGAGCTCGTGTCACTTTTCTAAAAAAAGAATTAAAAAATCACAGTAGGTATGTCCTTATATCTCATACAAAATGTTCGTTAAATACCTTCTTAATTCAATGTCACGTCCAATTTCCTTTGGAGAAGAGTGAATGGTCTATTTAAATCCCAACCCTTGTCATATTCCAAGAGGGATGGTGCAACTTACACGTGGTACTACAGTAAGTATTTAAAATATTATCTTACTTATTACAGTAAGTATTTAAAATATTATTGATGGTTATAGAAATAACCATAGGTACTTAAATAATATTATCGTTACAGTAGATGCAGATTAAATAAAGTAAACAATTAAAATATTCAAGATAACTCACAGTTTCTTGGTTGTTAATCGAAATATTTTGTTAGTTACCAAATGAGCGACCTCTGCTGAAAACTTGTAAAGCTAAAATTGTAGTTTATCATTGTTCTGACCAAGGTTCTGACGGTCATTATGAACGTTGATGCTTGCTGGGAAATAGCAACTTTTTAAATCCATTTTCTTATTATTTTGTCCAGAAATATTCTATCAAAAAACAATTTACTTCCATAGTGGTGAAAGAGTTTCATTTTAGCTTAAGCACGTGCAATCCAATTTAAGATTGTTGCAGCCGGACGTAAATCATAAACATGTATTGCGGTTCTGTCATAATAAACATTAAATGAATTGCGGATGCATATTTCCATTTCAGAAAGTAATATATTATATTGCCCAAAAATAGTAAAATACGCGCCCAAAATAGGTATGGGAATTTGGTAGCCGGTATAACCTTTTTTATTTAGAAATTTTGGTTATGGATTGTGAATTAAAAACATAAGTAATTAAGTAATATTTATCGTATATATTAAAGGTAGTTTCTTCGTAAGATGCTATAAGAAATATTATATAATAAATATAAATATTAAATTTAACAAAAAATTACTACTTAACCTACTGTTAAAAAGTGAATTGAAAAGAAAACTAAAAAGTATCCTAATTCCCAATAGTTATTGATAAGTAATTAATATAATAAAACATTTTACTAACTTAAGTAGTAAGTTTAATTAATCTTATAATGAAATACTTAATACTACTTAGTACTTACGCAATGTTGAATGTATCTATATTCAAATAATTAACAGAACTAAACTTTATGGCGCCATCCGCGCCGCGATTGCTTTTCGCAAATCGCAATTCGCAAAGCAGTATTTTTTTTCTTAATAACATTTTGCAGATGTAGGCTTTGACTTGCAAGATAGCCTGAAATCTGAATGGAATTTACTTTTTTGTTTTCAAATATATTTTACTTTATCAAATTATCAATTATTATAATACATTACCATGAACATTTGAAAAGCCTGAGAATGGACTTGGAACACAACTTAAAAGAAATTGGGAGTGAAATTAATTTAAATTACTATTCTCATACAATATCCGTAGTCTACGTGAAACGAAACTATCCTGTCATAATGACTTTGACGCACTTGACATTTGAAATATGGCGATTGGCGACAGTCGCATTCCAAACGATGTTGTGTTGATGTTGATCAAAGCAAACGGCATGATTTTTGTTGTGTGGGTGTCGCGAGTAGTGGGAAACTAATGTTTATATTTATAATGAACCCATATTTTAATTATGTCAGTGCTCAATGTGTTTTAGTCTAGCGCGCTTTTCGTTTGCGATATGTTGAACATCCACAAGTTATGGCTATTTTCCTCGCTATGTGTGATTGTTATTGTGGTTTTATATTTCCAATCCGAAGTAACTCGTATCGAGGACAATTATCGCAGGCTAGGTATGTAAGATACGTCTATAAAGTCATCTTAGAAATCTCATTAAAATGCACTCATAATGTTTTCAGAATATAAATTAGTTCAAGCGCATTCGGAATCTCGTCAGTTTTTCCCGAAGGTGATCGAAAATGATGACGACGACTTGGTGGTTATATACAATAGGGTCCCCAAGACTGGATCCACTAGTTTCGTGGGTGTAGCGTATGATTTGTGCAAGAAGAATCATTTTAAAGTACTACATATCAACATAACGGCGAACATGCACGTCATGTCGCTCAGTAATCAATATAAATTTGCTCAAAATGTAACCAAGTGGCGGGAAATTAAACCTGCTTTATATCATGGGCATATGGCATTTCTTAATTTTGATAGGTGAGTCACAATTTTAATATAAACAGGTCATGAACTATACTATTGTTTGAATATCCAAATTAGATTCATTTACATTTTTATATGTTAAAATTAAATATTTAAATGACATCAAAATATAATTCAAATATTTTGAATAGTCTTTAATTTATTGTTTTGAATTTTATCTCTATAAGGTACTATGTATATACTTAAATTATTAATTATTATAAATGCTTTTATTCATCTTTCTTTCAATATTTTTTTTCCATTTCCAATTATAGCGTGAATTAAATCTATACTAATATTATAAAGCTGAAGAGTTTGTATGTTTGTTTGAATGCGCTAATCTCAGGAACTATTGGGCCGATTTGAAAAATTATTTTGGTGTTAGATAGCCCATTTATTGAAGAAGGATGTATGTCACTATGTATCATCACGCCAAGACCAACAGGAGCGGAGCCAAGCGGGTGAAACTGTGAAGCGCAGCCAGTTCAAGATATTTTCATATTGATTTATTACTTTATATTATTCCACAGGCTAGGGACAAGCTCAAAACCTATATTTATAAACCTAATAAGGAAGCCGCTGGACCGGCTTGTCTCTTATTACTATTTCTTACGACATGGAGACAATTTTAGACCACATCTCGTGAGGAAGAAACATGGGGATAAAATGGTATAAATATATTTGCATTTTTGTAATTTAAATTAATATTTACCAACTAGTTGTACCAAACATTTTCATTCATTCTTACATACTTTTAAGAATTTCAATAATATTTAAGAATTTTGTAAAATAATTAACCTCGACACCTGTATAGATTTTAAATATAATATTTATTTGGAAGTTTAACGAACATAAAATTGATACTAATTGAGATTAACATTTTGCAGACATTTGACGAGTGTGTAGAGAAGGGCCAGCCGGACTGTGACCCCAGCAACATGTGGCTGCAGGTGCCTTTCTTTTGTGGACATGCTGCTGAATGCTGGTTAGTATTTTAGTAATTCTTTTTTAAGTGTCTATAGTCTGTAATCAATGGTTGAAGTATGACTGTGGAAACCATAGATAATTTTGACACTTATTCATACTCTGTACTCCATGAATCTTTGTAGTTATATTACTATACTATAGACCAATCTTCTATAGGTAATAAAGTATTATGTTACTGAAAAATCTTTCACTTTTGTTTGTACATTCTGCACATGGTAAAAATATATTTAATTGCGTATTCTAGGATTTATCTCTCACCCCTTAGAATTTCTAAACTTCAGAGAACTAGAATCATTATAAATACTTTAACTTTTGTCAATTACAGGATACCAGGTAACAAATGGGCGCTAGACCAAGCGAAACACAATCTCATCAACCACTACTTACTAGTAGGTGTCACGGAAGAAATGCTGGATTTCATTTCTGTTCTCGAAGCGGTTTTGCCGCGCTTTTTCAAAGGCGCTACAGAACACTATTTAAGCAGTAACAAATCACATTTACGACAGACCAGTTCGAAAATCGAACCGACGCAAGAGACCTTAGACAAAATACGAAAATCTGACATTTGGAAAATGGAAAACGAGTTGTACGAATTCGCGTACGAACATTTCAAGTTTGTGAAGCGGAAAGTGCTTTTCAAGGAAATGAACAGTGTACCACAGATATATTTTTATGAGAAGGTGCGGCCAAAATGATGCGAGTCTGTGTTGTCTATGGTTGATCTTTGTCTACACCTTGATAATAGTAATTTTATTTATGACATATATTAGTAGTTTCACTAATTCTTTTTGAATGCATATGCATTTTTTCTTATATTTGCGACCATTATATGATAACCGTTTGTTATCAATTGACGACAAAAAAAATTATAAATACCTTTTACAAAGAAAATTTAACAGAGGTTTGATTGTATTAAAAATGTGTATTACGATAAGTGATATCCTCTAAAATTGTTGATAACGCAATCCTTATCTGTTTAATGTCTTTATCTCAATAGCAGGCTTATACTTTACCAAATTTATTACATTACGTTCTTGAATGTAGATTCTGATGGTGTAATTTAATATGTGAATCTTTTTTTACATTTTTAATATACTTAAAACAATGTTACCAACAATCTGATGACAAGATGGCGCC
Organism: Colias croceus; assembly: GCF_905220415.1. NCBI lineage: Eukaryota > Metazoa > Arthropoda > Insecta > Lepidoptera > Pieridae > Colias > Colias croceus. Next base: position 1,509,253 of record NC_059539.1, on the reverse strand, counting down.
TGATGACTTGTGTTTGGCGCCATTTTATGAAATGAAATATCCAATGTCGTTCAATAATTTATTATATTTTTTCTATACTTTTCTGTGTATAATATTATACGTCCTTTTTATTTATAATAATTAGTTGTATTTTATACACTAGTCTCTATCATATTTGATAGGAAATATCATTCCATTAGTTTGTATTCGTATTTATAAGTAGCGAAATTGAATTATTTTAGTATTAAGAGTTATTTAAATTGTTAATATACAATTATATTATGTGCACAATTATAAATAATAAATCCCTTACAAGAGCATTAAAGTGAATTTTTCAAATTAATAATGCAAATAAACTGTTTTACAAATTACATAAAGAGATGAGACGGCCTAATTAATTTTTCTTGGACATATGCATAGTTTGAAATAAAAATTGATTTTAGGAAAATGTAATTTTTTTTCATAACCATTAACTATGTTACTTTTGATATTATTCTTTATAAAAAAATATTAATATTTAAAGCAAGTCTTTAATGGACATACACACATCTTGAAAAATTCACTTTATATAGAATATTCCTTGGTAGCAACAAACAACCAAACTCCACTTTACTTAGAAATGAATTTATTTGTTGATATACATATATAATAATTTCTGCAAATTAAAATGAAATTATATAAATAAAAAAATTCTTAATTCTCCATAGAATAGAAAAGACTCGAAACAGATGTTTCTGCCCCATACACCAGAAGGAAATATGGGCCAATGAAAACTAACCTTGTTATTATTATTACATTTTGTAGTGTTCTAGTTTGTATATATTATACAGTTTAAAGACCTGTTCGTACTTAAATTATTAAAAATAAATTAATTGTTAGATTAAATTAGTTAATTGCACTCTGTAATTGTTATTTTTTAACTTATGATATTATTAATATGATTTTGAACATTTTTTTTGCATAAAAAATAAAATTATAATAATGAAATAAATGCTAATACTTAATATTTTTTAATAATTGCGCATCAAATAATACAATGTATTTTAACAAGAGAATAATGCAAACATTGCTGAATAAGCACTACATACAATAATGTAATGGTGCATTTACACATTCGTGCGAATAGCGAGGCGAATAACGAACACGCATAGTGTAAACAGTGAACTTGCTATTTGCCTTTAAAATCGCGTTCGGAGCGGTTTTTCGGATGAGCGTCTGCTTACTGTACTACTAACGAATGTGTGAACAGTGGTGTAAGAATGTTTGTTTGATAAAGAAGGCGAATTCCGAACGCGAATGTCAAAATGCACCATAATTGAACGGAAAAAATAATTTTTTATGTTTACATTACACTACCCTCTATATTGTAAAATTATTTCGTTTTACGTACAGATGATTTTTGACAGCGTAGAACTTATATTTTTTCATGCAAAGTGCATATTCTGCTCTTATATTTATTAACAACAAGATATATTTGTAGGCTATTGGGCGTTCTACTTGTATCGAGTGCGATAATAGCAGATATGAGTAAAGTACCTATACCTTACCTATATTTGCACTATTGTGACAGCATTGCGCTCGCGTCTCATGTACTCAGAGAATATTTGTATTCTTCCAAACCAAACAATGTTCATAAAATTTAAATAATCACGTTGATAAAAAGTAAATTTTAAATCTAATTTTAAATGTCTATTTCTCGAAAACTCTGTGTTCAATCTTTATAGAGATGTTCTTTCTCGATTCACATATGAGATCGTTAGTCTTCCATACGTTTCCACGTTTATTCTGTGTATGTTGTTTAAAATGGACCCGTTATGGTAAAATACGTAATTTAAAAGAACGTGAACTACTTGGCAGTATTTGTTATTAAAATCATTTGGTCGATAATTCGCGATGTTTTTAAAGTGAGGGTAGATCAAAATTTTAATGAAATAAGATCTCGTAAGTGGATCGAATGAATTTTAATCGTGTTTAATCCCGTTGATTTTATTTTTATAATATTGAAAATATGTAAGTATATTGTTTAATTTTTTAACATATAAAATTATTTAGTTCACTAATAAAGACATTGTTGATAACTGTTAGATGTAATAATGTTATTGTTCTTATTATTTGATAATATTAGCCGAAATCTGCTCGCACTAGTTGTTAGCGCAAATTTATTATATTAATAAAATGACAGCTCTATCTATTTTTTGTTTTGTATTTCTGAAGTTACTAAAAAGTCTTGACACCTATACGACCTTTTCCTGATTTCAGATGAGGGTAGGTGCCCGCGAGTAGACGTTTTAAATGTATAATTAAGTATTTCTTAATTCTTTATTAAATTGTAACATCAATAACTGTCTACTTTATAATTTACAAAAAGTCTTGTTTAAACATATTATTCAGGTGACCCACTAAGAATTTCGATATAATTGTACCATCAAATGTGTCATTACAGGTGGAACTTTGTTCTCTAAACGTATCAATTACAGTCGTAAGTTTGAATAAATTATTACACAAGACGGCCTCTAGGGCTCTTTAAAATTTACCGGCATGACCCTAATTGCCTAACGAGTTAAGTTCTTGAGCAAATAAATTACAACCACCCCTGCATGTGGCTTGCATTTCGTTAAATTGTATACGCGGCTGATTCATTCAGGGGTGTACCGTTAATTATTCAATGTGTCATCTATCCCTTTCAATTACGGTGCGAAGGACAGCGATAGCATGCTAACACGTCGAGTTTGGAAAAGAACGCGTTTGGTCAGTCGCGCGCGGGAGTTCACACAGAGCGGACAGCCCCGCAATGCAGGACCGCTCCAAACTGCTGGCAGAAATGCTCTCTCGAAGACACAACTTTCGAATAATTTTGAAATTGAAGAGTTAATTCGACGAAATGAGTTAATTACATTTTTAATTTTGTCACATAAATTTTTATTTCATTCAGTTGATGCTCGTTACAAGGTCGCGCCCTTCAATCGATGAACAATTAAATACGACGTGTGACCACACATCAGACTGTTTTTGACATGTTTTTATCAAGTGCCAACAAAATAGATAAGGATATAGACTGTTGAGTTCGTGATTGAACGACAAATAAACATTTTCTTCTTCATGGAATATGGGCATCTGTTTAGACACCGGTGAGTTGACACCTTGGGCGCCAAAGTAAAAAGTTGAAAAAAAAAACAGATACCAAAAAAAAATTAAAATCATAAAGCCCCCTTTTAAGTTATAAGGTGTATAAAACAATAAGACAAAGATTTTTTTATTATAGGCAACTTGCTAGGCTTCGAATACATTAAAGTTCAGAAGGTATCATTAGGTTACAGGTTCAATGCCTGGCAATGAACCTATAGCGTTTTTCCTGATTTCCCTTAAACTGCTATCTATGGGCAAAGGAAACAAGTTAGTTCCACAAGCTTGTAAAGATATATTTACGTCTTGTCTAATGACCACACTTAGAGGCTATTTTAAACCTACTACGTTTCTGACAACAATTATTTCCGATAGATTTTCATTTCAACCACTTATACGTGCGTAGTTCGGTAGTTATAACAAATGATTGTTATTTATTTTCATGGAACTAAGAGAATTCTATTTTTACTATTACCTATATGTTTGTAATGTTAGGATGTCTAGAACTGGATTTACAGTAAAAGTACAGAGGAGATCCGCTATATCAAATTAGTTACTACTGTTTTTATTACTGTTCTAATAATATTGTTACATTGATATTTCATTATAACTCTACAATACCAGAAAAAAAAACAAAGACAGAGACGAAAATATGTTATTTTTAACCCCTGTATAATATAAAAACAAAAAGAAATGGAGACGCAACTAAATTATTAAGTCCAAAACTTAAGTTATGTCTCTAAAATGAATAAGACAGATATATAAGCAGCATTTGCCAGGCCTGCTTGGGCATTACGTTTACATTTATTTTATTTCCTGTATATTGATCAGAACAATAAATACATAGAGACGCAAATATTTTATTATTATTTCATATAGAACAAAACAATGAAGACTTGGAGACGGGCGAGCGCAGCCGCCGCGAGAGCACCTGGCCGTCGTCCCCCGCGGGAGCGGGGTTTCCGATGCAGAACACCAGCCATGTCAAGTTCGAGCCACCCAATGTGCCGGTTATATTTGTATTGGGTAATGGACTTCTCTATTTCTAGTTCATAAAAATCCTAAGAAACGTTTTAGAAATCTTTAACAGGAAAATTCGATCAGAATTAAAATAATACAGAACATTCGATCAAGAGTCATTTCGCCGAAATTATCTCATTTTTTTTTTCAAATAGGCATTCATTTCTATTTCTTCTGGAAACTGTGTATCGAGCTGATGATAAATATTGATAATTTTGCAAATACTATGACGATTTGAAAGCTCCTAGAAGAAGTCTCGTTAATTAAAAATTTCAGTCTTTGTTTTCCTTTATTTTAAAGAGCACATAGTATTCAAAGCGATTATTTGATGATAGGTAAAGGATTTTTTTAACATTGTAACCTTATTGTAACAAATTAAATAAAAACTACTCGACCAATTTTAAAATTAATTTTACCTCTACTTATTGCAATGACACAATAGTTACTTACTTAATTTTTACCGCGTGATATTATAGAATATAGTTTTTTTCTTTGTCAACCATCGTAAAGCCAAAACATCATTGTAATTTGTAAGTTTAAGGAAAATCCACAACTTGCAGAATAGCCTGATGTTAAAACTTAAAAGTATTTATAACTCCGGTATCATCGTTAAATAATATTTAACTGTTTAATAGTAAAGTACGTATAGGTAGGTCTTTGATCATGGGCTTCTACCTATATAACAATAATTTATAGTATTGTAATACAGACACAAATACGTAGGTATTTAGTTTACTGTTAAGAAAATGTTCGTTAAATTGGTACGGTTACAAAAATAAGTTTGGTGTCGTTTCATTGTACATATTGTGTGAAATATTGATCTGAATCTTACATAGATAACTAGATTTCCGCCCGCGGCTTCGCCCGCATTTGCAAAGGAAAACCCGCATAGTTCCCGTTCCCGTGGGATTTCCGGGATAAAAACTATCCTATGTGTTAATCCAAGTTACCCTCTATATGTGTGCTAAATTTCATTGTAATCGGTTCAGTAGTTTTTACGTGAAAGAGTAACAAACATCCATACATCCATACAAACTTTCGCATTTATAATATTAGTAGGATATTTATGAATTTTTTTTTATATATTTAATCGACTCACAAAGGTGGTTACTAAATCTTTAAACATATTAAAGTACCTACACAAATTTCTTTACCAAGGAGTTGATCTGATGATATAGATAAGAAAATATAACTGGACATTTCATACAAAGTTATCTTGTTAAGCAAAGTCTACAACTGAACCGAAAAAATAAGTAAATTTTATAATATTATATACATACCTAATACTAATAGATAAATATTATGCTATCATTTTATCGAGATAATACCTACCTACACTAATATTATAAAGACGAAATATGTTTTGTTTGCTCGAAACTGGACCGATTATAATATTTTTTTCACTAATAAGGAAGTAACATAGGCTCTATTAATTTTTCTCAAATAACAAAAGTACACGGTACACCCAAGAGAATATTCCAATAAATAATCCTGATGTAGTTAGATTATATTTTATTTGCCCAAAAATAAAGCCACAACTGCCCTATAAAAAGTTAACATAGATGCGGGTAGAAATTCCCTAGTACCACATTGTTTTAGGAGGTCCGGGCAGCGGCAAGGTGACACATTGTGACAATTTCATGCAGGAGCGCCGCGGGTTGGTGCACATCAACATGACTGATCTGCTGCAGCAGTACGCTATTGGAAATGGTGAGATTTAAAAAAAAAATACTAAAAATTATTGACAAGAGAAATGATACATTTTGAAGAAAAATGTTTTGGTGTTTAAGCGTTGTATGTGTGTGTATGTATTTATGTGCGTATGAGAGTGTTAGTGTATGTGTGTGTGATTGTTTCTTAGCTTCTCTATCCTGTAAGGTTCTTATTGTCGTATCTTTTTTAGAAATTACGTTTAATGTTTAGAAATTACTTTAAATATTAGCGTCATGTGAAGAACAATGTGGATAGACCCTATATTGTTTTGTTAATATCCTTAAATCCAGGACATGCATTTTCCTAGTTTATAAATTATTGGTTAAAATGTATTAAGTAGCGTATAATATTATGTAGTAGGTACAGAAATTGTAGTTTTTGTTTTGCTACATATCACATATGTAGTTACATACATTTTATTGCACAATTTGCTTAAATTAATCAAATTATATAACACTATTTATTATTACTGTAATTAAGATCCTTATTTCAGTTATTACCACTGTGAAGTCTTAATTACGTCATTATTTATTGCACCTCGACCCTCGCCTTGTTATGGGTAGGTTTTTTAAAACAGTTGAATTATCCCTCCGATCTACAATTCGCTCTACACAAAATTTCATTTAAATTTATATACTTACTATGGATTAAACACAGTGGTGTAGTAGCCAACCTGGCATTTATAATATTAAGTATGTATGGAAAATAGCAGCTGTATTATAACGTATCGGATACATAATATTTAGTTAATGAAGGATGCGCAACTACAAGCTGAAAACAGAAAGAGGGTTCATAAGATTCAAACACAACTTGGTCTGCTGTCAAGCAAAAAGGAATTCTACTTCAAGATCATACTGTTTCTTTTCTTTTGCACAATTTAAATATGCTAAAGTAATCCCTGAGTAGGCAGTAAAGCATCCTGAAGTCGGTTAAAAATCACGATCCACTCATCTTAAGTCATTTATAAGGCACTCATATAATAAATAAGTACACCAAGCTGTTAAGCAAAAAGGAATTCTACTACAAGATCATACTGTTTCTTTTCCTTTGCACGTTCTTCGTTCGTGATTCGTTTTAATTATCCTAAAGTAATCCCTGAGTAGTGAGTAGGCAGTAAAGCATCCTGAACCAAATATTTGACTTGCTCATGTAGATTGTCTGAAAAAGGAAACTTCTGGAATACTCCAATTTTTTCGCTATAAGTTTCAGTCGAAAGTCCTTATGTCCCTGACACCATACGAAGGTCTAATTGTAAATAGATATTCTAAGGTACCGTGGGAGCGGCCAAGTGTAAGCCAAGGTGCCTTGTGAATCACGTGTTCTAGAATTGTTGTATTTCGAGAAATAATATCGATTGCTCTCTTGATATTATTATTCTCTACTTTTCGTGGGGATTTATGACTTGTAAAGTGATTACGGTAAGGAAATCGTTGACCTCTGGGCTTTAGGGTCAGGAAAATGCGTGAATATTGCTTATGTAAGTCAATTTATAAGGGGAAATGATTGGCTCAAATTGCCCAGCTAATAATAGTTGTACGGTTTTGCCGTCCAGGGTTTGATATGTAGGAAATTATGTTTGTTCTGGGTTTGTAAGCTATTTCCTAATATTTTTTTATGAATACATTAATAATATTTCACTCCGGCCAGCGAAGAATCCACCACATTTTCAACGAATAAAATAGTTTATTAAAAACAAGGTGCCTTTTTTTTTCGTATGAACAGACCTCTTTTTTGAAGATCTATTGTAAAAAAAATTTCTCTCTCTCTTATATTTTTTACCTCATTTAATTTGACTATTACATCGTCCCTTTAAAACTAGATATGCAAGATTTCGGCACGCTGTCCAGCAAGACGGTAACAGAGGTTCTTATGTTGGAAATGAAAATGGCGCCCGCGGCCAAGACGTACCTCGTGTCGGGGTATCCTCGCTCTATGAGGGATGTTGCTGAATATTCGGATAAGGTAAGATATACTAATTAGGTACTATAGTTGATCCGACAAACGTAGTCTTCGCGTGAATCATGAAACGTGAATCCTAATGGCCGTTAACATTTTTTTTTTAATTTTAATAGTTTTTGGCGCAAATTTCTAAAGGTTTTTTACCATGACCTTTCTCTGGACAATAACAAACAAAAAAAAAAAAGAATTGTGGAAAGCGGTCCAGCCGTTCACGTCTGATGGTATTGTAATTCTCGCGAAAATTGTAAAAACCAATTTAAACCAGTAACTATTTTCTATTTATACATATAACAATTTAAGACCGCCTCCTTGGTACAGTGGTTGATATGCGTGAGCGTAGAACCGAGGTGTCCTGGGTTCGATTCCCGGTGGAGACGAAGAAAAAAAAAATGTCTCGGTCTGGTAGGACACAGAAGGCTGATCACCTACTTGTCCCTAAAGAAAAATCGATCAGTTACACAGATGTATGCATAATACATCTGCCCCTTACCCCACTAGGGGACACGGGACTTCACTATAATAATTTAAACCGTTTAAACGTGTCAATTTTGAACACATTAGTCCTTATTCCGTCAATCGATTGAACTCCAAAAATCGGAACTCAGTGTGTCAAGGGCAGACAGCTGGTACTAATGCTATGTGATGGCATTTTTTGTCTGTTTCTATGAATTGTTAATGGGAATACTCGTTAATTTGTACTATATTAACAATATATTTTACAGGAATTGTTAATTTTCTGCTTCATTTACATTAAAAGTTGAGCTTTCAACTTCCTATCCATATGGCTTTTGCTCTTTAGTAACAAAACTGCTTGTCTATTTACACATTTGTTTGGAATGCTTAAGCAAATAAATTGAACCATAATAATCCTTTATTGCTGCCGTTTGCTGTGTATTTAAAAATTAAAAGTTAAAACTATACTCATACAGGGACAATCCTTTAAGGTAAAGACGAAATTCATTCAAAGATTAAACTCAGATGTAAAAAATTATTTATTTATAGTACACAAATACTATGCTATAAAAGATACCATTTCATAATAATTGAACGCGGTAGTTCAAATGATGTTCAAATGCAACCTTGACGTTCCATATTCCACGTATCACGATGACACATTTCAAAATGTGCATTGTAATATGAAAAACTACAAACATGTATCAATGCGATAAAATACGTTCAAAAAGACCCACTGTGTGTTAAGAAAGAGATTATTTTGATACCTAACTATGACATTGTTGCCTGTAGTTCTTAATACTTTACGAAAAATTCTGAAGCTAAAAAAGCTTAAAAAAATCTAAAAACAAAGCTGAAACCGACGCAACCGACGCATCTGTCTTTTCGCAATAAACTCAAAAACTACTACATCGATTTTCATTACATTTTTCCAAAGGATAGCGTGGTTCGTAAGAATGCAGGATTTAGTGCTAAAGGGCGGGCGGAAAGCTATGTAATAAGTCACTACATCACTACATACTTACTATAAAATAAAGTCGCTTTCGCTGTCTGTCCGTTCCCATGTATCCTTAAATCTTTAAAACTACGCAACGGATTATGATGCGGTTTTTAATAGATAGAGTGATTATCTAGAAAGGTTTTAGTACCTATATAATTTATTAGGTTTTAGTCATCACGTGTAACGCCGGGCGGAAAGAAAATATAAATACTTATAGAGATTACTTTTACAGCAATAGTACGACTAATTGACAGTAAATGACTCCCTTTGGTCAACTGTAATTAAGTCTAGAGGGTTCTATTGTATGGAGGTCTACAAATTACTTGCATTGTTAGTGGCCGTAAAAATTTATGTTTACCTTCACCACTTTATACAAATGGTGCCTTTACTAAGTGGTTGATTCACTCTTTATTTATGACGTTGTTTAATTTTTTTTTAATAGAATTCATAATTGCTTTTAAAGTTTTTCAGTTTCATTTTAAGCATTACATACACATAAATAATTATACTATTGTGTAGATATGTGTATCTAAATATGATCTCCGAAATTTCTCGAACGTAATCAAAATTGCATCTCTTCTGTAAAAACTTCCTAAAAAGGTATGAAAGAATTTTAAATTACACCTTATTTTATTATAAAAACAATATATTTTCCATTAAATATCGATTATGGTAATACAAATGGCATGTTATATGGTCATGTTTGATAGCTAATCTTTCGTGTCGCGGGCAAGAACCGTGTGACATTTAGGTAATTTCATACAAATTATACTTTAAATTAAAATTTATTTCATCGGAACGTTGGTAAATTCCTGGGGTAAATTCGTATTTCTGGATTAACAAGTTTAAATCACGTTTAAAGGTAATCATCATAGTGTAAAATGATGTCTATTTTTGTTTATAGATTGAGATAGATATTTTCGCATGAAATCCTCTAGATTTTCAGGAAATGCGAAATGCCGCCTATTACTGGCCAGCTGTAATTTATTTTACAAAACCACGAGACCACAGTTGACAGATATATACTACGTACATACAGTTAGGAAACTAAGCCCCCCCCATGAAATTATGACGTATACGTGACGTATAGGGCTGTTACTTTTTGATATTTAACCGACTTGAAAAATAAAGGAGAAGGTTATCAATTCGGCCTGTATATTTCTGTTTGCTTTTTTTCACAGTTGATTTTGTGGTAATTTGGAGATTAAAACCCGTTAAAATACAAAAATGGTGTAGCCTAAATATGAATTTACAAGAAGAAACAATCCGAAATAATACAGCTTGTAAAAGTAAATACGTTTTTATCAGTGCTATATTTCGAAATCTAGTTTTGTTATGGACGCCGAAGGCTATTTAATGTACCTAAATTATTTATAATGCTTGATATTTGTATTATACATATATTCAATAATTATTTTAAACCAGAATTTACAATACTTGTATGTAGGTATACCTACTAAATTATTTTTAAAACGATAAATTAAATTAAATTAAAAAACACAAAATATGCAAAAATAAATTAAAATTATTATTATACGAGCATAGAACCTCTACCTTTTTGTTTTAGGAAGAAAAAGAAAATAGTTTGACAGGCTTAGTGCTTGACAAAGTGGAGACGCCACGTATCGATAAAAATACAATAATTATAATATCTATCTTTTTCTTCCCTAATAGATAGGGAGGCGAGGTAACTAAATGGCGTAATTAAACGGCGCCGTCGAGACTTATCAAAATCGATAGATAAAATAATTTCGAAAAGAAAAGCTTCTATGGTAAAAACCATTTTAGCGGTGGGTTTGGCGTGTACGGATTTTCAAAAATGTAAAAAAAAATAGTTACTTGGGCATTCTCGAGCGCGTCAGATATTCATACTACGTATGCCCCAAGTGCCTCTGATAACAACGGTATACTAATCTGCCGGTTTGCGTGGTGGGGCTAGGCATATTAATTCGTCAAAAATGCACAAAAAAAAAATTTACTCGAGCGCGTCAGATTTTCGGAAGGGGTGTTAAGTAGGCCCCAAGGAAGCTCCCCTTAAAAAAACTGACGATTTCGGCGTGACGATAAGTTACGATGAATTTTTGAAAATGCAGAAAAAAAAAGTCCTTTTGAAATACTCGAGCGCGTCAGATTTTCATAGGGGAGGTTTATCTCGGTCTCCTGAAAGCATATTTTCTAAATCTGACAAAAATGTTGGTGGGTTCTCTTAATCTGACCGAAAAAGGTTTGAGAGTTTCTTTTTTTTAATCATCGTTATTTCATATCAATTTTTCTTAACACCCTCAGTTTTCGAGATATACTCAAAAAACCGGGAGTTTGAGTTTTTATGATGCTTCAAGTCAAAAAGTTTTAACTTTGGACAAAAATGTAAAGAGACCTTTTTGTGTAAAATAAAATTAACTTTTTTGTTTATTCAAACTTTTTTTTGTAAAATGTATCGTTCGCGACTTATAACGCGTTTTTCGGAAGACGAAATGGCTCCTCGAGACTTCCGGTCACGCGGAAACCGGCAGATTTTGTATTTTTAGTAAGTTTTAGATTATATTCTTCAAAATAAAAATAAAAACAATCGCGCTCGAGAATGCCGGAGTAACGTTTTTTTTTTTACAAGTTCGCGACCCTATAACTTGGCGGCGTCAAGGACTTATCGTCAGATTAGTTAAATTTAGTCTTAAAACACTAAAATCAACCCCCAATATCTTAATCTGACGCGCTCGAGTATTTCAGACTATCGATTTTTTTTTACTAATCTGATCGTCTATCCTAGGCGCGCGTCACTACTTAAAGAGCTAAATAGTTAACAAGGTTGTTCTATTAGGTCTAAGGTATCTCTCATATCTTAAACTGCCACGCTCGAGTATTGCAGAAAATTCCCCTCTTCGCCTCCCTATCTATAATATTTACGTAATTATGCACATAAATTTAAACAAGATTTTTTAAGGTTTCCTTTTTTTTATATTTTCGTGCTCTTCTAGATTGCGTAAAAATAGATGCGACCTTTAAACAGACTGGACTCCTAATACTTAATAGTGACTATTTGTAGCTATCATTTTGGTAGAAAATATGTCAACTTAATTTAAAACTCATGCTGCCATATCTATAGAAATTAAAAAATAGTCTCTTTTTAACTTGTAGTCAGATACGGTATTTACAAATATATTTACCTATTGAAAGGGCTACAAACTGAAACAATCGATATTTATTTAATGTGAATTGACATCACTTTTAAATTTTTTCCATACTATATTCAAAATCTATAGATGTGTCACCCGCTACTATCGATCCCCCTAAATACCCTCGAAAACACGCCTGATGGGGGGGGAGCCATTTCGAACATTTTGTATGAAGTTTCCTTACTGTATGTATCTGTATATTGTGACGAGACGTTTGACATATCAAAAAAAAAAAACAAAAACAAAATTCCCGCCAATTATAAGAACACGGCATTCCAGATTCAAACGATCAGCGGCGTGATCCTCGTCAGTTGGCGACAGTCCTTGAACGGCAGATCGAGGGCGCTCGACCCGGCCACGTAGTCCTGCTGATCTTTATAAAAACTGGCCACTTATTTTTATCAACGTTTGACACGTTTTCAAAAAAAAAAAAACTATAATGGGTGTGTTACTGGCCAGCTGCTTTTTTCAACAAAACGTCACACGCTACCAAAAAAAATATTCCCACCAATTCAAAAGAACACGGTATTCCAGATTCAAACGATCAGCGGCGTGATCCTCGTCAGCTGGCGGCAGCGTGTGCTCGAGCGGCAGATCGAGTATGGCGCTCGACTCGGCCACGTGGTCCTGAGTCTAGCGAGAATGGAGTTGAACAACTTCTATAAGAATGTGATGCCCGTGGCTGATTACTTTGATCAGAGTAATGTGCTGATTGCTGTGAGTATTTTTATAGAGATTAATAGTAGAATATAATTATTATTGTTAATGCGAAGGAGATTGTCTTTTTTTCTCAAAGGTAGGAAGTACAAGATACAGGCTGCCACCACTGTAGAACATATCCGCTCAATATCCTAATTGGTGCTATCTGATGATTACGATATCTCATACGGCATACCTATATCAAAATGTGTCTTGTGGTTTGGCATGTCAAAGAAATGGATGTAGACCCGCGTTACACCGGCCCCTGGCCCATCCATCGCCCCCATTGAGGTATTATTATAGAGAGGACACCACGAACAAAATCTGTGCGCGGCGGGCGGCGGCGCGGGGTGGCTAGTGAGTCATACACTTTGTAGATATTCTGCCTATTATAACTTGTAAATTAAAACCAATCAATGTAACAAATAAATATTGCTTATCTTATTAAAAAAATATGAACAAGCTTATCAATTACAACCAATCAATGTAACAAAAAAAAAAAATGTTTGAGACGATTGACTCTAACTCGTGTTACAAAAAGTGTAGTAGCGATGGCCTCTCTATTACGTAGTACGTAGTAACTCAATGATTGCCCCCTATAATCCGACATGTCTGTAATTAGTAATTACTGAATACCTATTTTTTGACAATTTTCGCATCGATCATGCATAATTGAACAGTGTACAACATGCACAAATAAAATGTGCCACTTCTAGTGTTCTCTACTCAAAGACACAATGAAGCATGATTCGTACCTAGGTACTTCTGAAATATTAGTTATATTTCAGAAGTACCTACATCTTATCTTATTACTCGCAGTCCGCCCCGGCTTCGCCAGTGGTACATATTTCGCAATAAAAGGTAGCCTATGTCCTTTCTCGGGTATCAAAATATCTCTATACCAAATTTCATGCAAATTGGTTCAGTAGTTAAGGCGTGATTGAGTAACAGATAGACAGAGTTACTTTCGCATTTATAATATTAAGTATGGATTACATTCGTAATTTGTCGAATTAAAAGGTACTCTTGCGTAAAAACATCCGGACTATAGGCAGCACCTTATAATCCGACAAATTCGGTACTCCGACAAGGCTTTGCAAAAAGATTGTTGGTATAACGCGGATACTGTACATAGCTGTACATAGCTATATACATTACTCTTTCAAAATTACGATTGAATGAAAATTACAAAAAAATTGTCTTGGCCCATGAGGGGATCGAACCCGCGACCTTCGCGTTATTAGCACGACGCTCTAACCAACTGAGCTAATGGGCCATTGACGCAGCTTGCGAAATTAAAAATAGGTAGGTACATATTAAAAGAAAGTCTAAACAAAACAAAATTAAAATGAATACTCATTACTGTAATTTTTAAAGTTAGGGCATCGTATTCTCTCATCTAGCTAATATTATAAACATTAAAGTTTATGAAGATGTAAGTATGTAGGTATGTTTGTTGCTCTTTCATGCGAAGACTATTGACCGCATTTTGATGTTTAGGTTAGGTTAGGTTAGGTTAGGTAACTTGTAATTTATAAAACCACAGAAATAATATAACCTTAACGTTTTATTTAAACACAAAGATAATCAAGATTCTTTTCAGATATAGGTAGTCACTTTAAAATTCCATACCTAAAATTTTAATTGATAGAAAATTGTTACAATGACGCAGTCCACAACCAATAATAATTAAGGTTTAAACTTCTTACAAACAAAATTAATACGTAATTTGTACCTTAAGCCATTTCAAAGTAACCGTTAATATTTAACGACTAAATTATCAGCCCCCGTATCATTATGTCTTAAAGCAGTATTATTTCTAGCACATTTCTAGGGTGGAAAAATGACATAATATATAGACGCTATATACCTAGTTCGTGTAGCGCTGTAAGTTTCCCAGTTCCCACACTGGAAACAATGCTTCTATAAGACGTCTAATTGGGCTCCTGGTGACTATCCATACTAATACAGACTAAGACAGTTCTTTGGCATATTATGATAATATTATATTATGTAGTTAGATATAAGTTACATATTATGTAATATTGACATGATGTTAAAAGAGCAACTATGGAGTTTCTTGCCGATTCTTCTCCATAGATACTGCTTTCCGAATCGGTGGTAAATGTTAAAAATACTTATGTAATGACGATTCGAAAGTGCTACTAAATAGTAGTCTAATTGAATAAATGAATGTTTGAGTTTGAGTTTGAATAATATGTATTATAAATGCGAAAGTAACTCTGTCTGTCTGTCTGTTACTCATTCACGCCTAAACTATACTGAACCAATTTGCATGAAAATTGGTATGGAGATATTTTGATACCCGAGAAAGGACATAGGCTACCTTTTATTGCGAAATATGTACCACGGGCGAAGCCGGGGCGGACCACTAGTTTACTATAATGTGAATGTTACGGGTGTTTATATAAATTAAATTTATAACGTAACCTATAGAATTTATATTTATAATACTAAGCTTTCGCCCCGGCACGCATTACAAAAATAACCTGATTTGTTTGGTAGAGAATTAAAATTTAGTTATGAGAAATAAAACTATATGGTCAAATAATACGCATGAGTTTTAAACCTTATTGCCACAAAAATTGCCATACACTATTTATTTTGCTGAGTATCAAGCATCAATGCTTACGAACGGGGTAATTTTGTGCGGTCAAGTGCAGGGTGCACACAAGGAAGGCCGTTCATTGGCACTTAATAACTCAGGCCCCGAAATCACAGACACACTAGAAAATCTATTGTGTCGTGGACCGATCGGGCCGCTTGGGGCTCAGGGTTAAATAGCCAAGTTCTATGAATGACTTGAATTGAGCTGAAATCGCAAAAAACGAATCATAAAGTTTACTGTTTAGCTTAGCACTTGCTTGAAAAACCACCTATGTGACTAGAATGTCTCTGGGTCAATTTTTATCCAAAATTTTAACCTTTAAAAATTGAGAAATTTCGAGAAGTTAAATATAATTGACGTAAACAAGTCGATAAGTTCAGTTGTGTACAATTTTCGGGCTTATCTTATACTGTTACACATTTATCTGCTCGACGTATGCTATTAAAAACGTATTTCTGAAAAGCTATAAAAGTAGAAATTTATTATTTTTCTATTTAAAAGTTAGAACTTTTCCATGTAACAAACAAATTATTAGACCCACATACTACCTATGTTATATTCCAGTCTGTTACTGGAACATACACAGTAAATATTACCTAATTTCTAAATCCCTTATTGTGTAATCGTACGAAATAAGTACTTGCACGAATAAATTATAAATAGGTAACTCATTTCTTAAAATTTAAACTTTTCGAGAGCCAAAGTTTTCACTTTACCTATTCGCACAAGATCCAAGCCAAAAACTCACCTATCATATTACGACAATTAGGACCTACCAAACGCATCTATGTTAAGTATTCTCTATATCTATCCTATCTACTTATATCTATCCCAAGTATTTAAGCTTCCAAAACGCAGACTATTTACCGTCCATCACACAGCGTCACAGCGGTCAAACAATCGATGGCCATCAATAAACCAAGCTGTTTGCGCGACCCGATATCGATTGATGGCGAGCAATGTCAATGGTATGGTACTCGTTAATAAATAAACGTGTCATAGAGACGAGGGTAGGTATATGAAAATAAGAATTATGATGAATTCGGCTGTGATTATCTGCACTCCCTTTTGGAACTTTGGTCTTTACTCTTTATGCCATTGGATGTTATATTGAGTTGAAAATAATTCTTCTGATCGTAAGAAATTGATCTAGTTCCTAGTTAACTGCGTAGGATAGAATATTTAAAGAATACGCGTAATGTAAAATTACTTCCATTTTGAAAAAATCTCCTCTTATTGCAACTGCTAAAAAAGTAATTCTGTGTGTTGTGCAAAATTAGCATAAGACATAAATTAAAATAGTACACTCTATCCTGGGAAATCCCACTCATTGTACAATAAGTAGGTACAGATCTACCATAAAAAAGTGAAGCCAATGGGATAATATAATATGCCAAAATAAACCCATATTAACATAGGCATTTCCCCTTTTCTATTACCCATATTGACTATTGTCCAATGGAAAATTAGTAGGAATCTATGATGGCTTCAAAAACATGAGTTAAATAAGCAGGGGATATTATGGACATATTTGCTCGTAAACACAAGAGCCTACTCTCATATTCCAATAAAGTACCCACACGACACAAGATAAATTAGGCATCGCTGGAAAAAGTGCCATGAAAATAATAAAGTTTACACAGTAAAAACAAGGTTATCGTTATAATATTCAAGCGCTAACCGGCTAAGTGGACAGTTTAGCATTTACCATCCATTTGCGTACATAATTGAAAGAGTATGCGCTTTATTGTGCTTCAGTTTGCTCGAGTATGATCCCTTTGAAGGGAAGAATAATGGCCTATAAGGATACATTATTTAATAAGTACATAATGTGAAAAATACTGAGCAGTAGAGTAAAATAATGTGGGTATTTAAAAATGGTTTGAGAATAGGTTCTACTTTGAGTCATAGATGGTGTTATTTTTTATAATAACATCATAATAACACCTTCAAGCGTATATTGAACTACTAAAGATGCGCGGACCATCTTAGGTCACATCTTAGCTTTCCATCAGGCGAGTTTGTGGCCAAGCGCCTCCCTATCAATTATAAAATTTATAATAATAAAAAAAAACCATCACTATACGAGTAGATATCACCAAAAGTCTGGCTCTATCTTTAACTCTTTTTTGGCTTAAAATCAAATCACTGTCAATTTATAATGTTTAAATGCAAAGAATTATGTACTTATGCTAATCTTCCTTTACAATTTAGATATAAAAAATTATTCCTTGGCCCATGAGGGGATCGAACCCGCGACCTTCGCGTTATTAGCACGACGCTCTAACCAACTGAGCTAATGGGCCGTTGATGAACAATCTAAAAAATGTAGTTACAACATTATTGTAATATAATATTTACAATTATCAGGGGATTTAATAAAATTTCGATAAAATTAAACCCCTTTATGACCTAAGAGATTATTGCACATTATTCTACGTACCGTACTGATTCGATGTTCATTGATAAGGGAAAGACAAGCTAAAAACAATTATTTATGGCACAGATAATGGAAAAATATAATTAATTAATTCTATGCCTTATTGCTCTCCCGCTTGGGCCTTCCGTCCCATCGGGATACAACAATTAAAAAACAATTGTTTATCTACCAAAAAACTAAACCGCGTTCAAATAGTCAGTGCTGCAAAAAAAATAAATGGGACCAACCAGAGGGCTTTTCTAATCCCGATTGCAAGGAAGAGATCACTTCTAAGTGAAAAGGCCGCCTAATAAACTATACCGAGTTTTTGTATAAAATTGTAACATAATAAACCATTATTTATATTAAAGAGTTAAATAAATATAAATTACTCGGAAGTCGCATTCATTTTCGCTATGCAATTTATTGTACAGTTTTAAAAACTTTATACTCCTATTGAAGTGACATTATTTTGCACTTATTGCATGCGAGCCTTTTGTTAGACTTGTCTCTATATAATAACAGGTATGTGGACTAGTCGGACAGAATTTAGATTAGGTATCTATTATTTGGTATTTTTGGAAAAGTTCGTTTATTTGCCTAGGGTACCTTTAGAAAATATTTCAAATTTTAAAATTTTCCGCGCTGCTCGCTCTGTGTGGATCCGCCTTATGGAAAATCTTTTTAAACAGCAACTAAACTAAGGAAAATATAAAAGACTCCGTTGAAAAAGAATTTTTTTTTCTTTACGTTTCTACTCAATGCATGCTAATAAAACTCTGTCCTCTAACGTAGTTTATCTTCATCAAAAATGAAGTAAAAACTCCAAATTCATTAAAAAAAAAATATTTCAATTAAAACGAAGCATACTTCATTAAACTATAAACCAGCATTCATAGAAAACACCAGAAGTTTCGATTAAACAAGCTATTAGTTTGGAAACAATATCGTACTGCCAAACATTAAATATTAGCGAGTGGGCGTCACTCTTACCAAGAATATGAATTTTTTGTTAGCACTGGGTCATCGTTTTATATGTATTGATTTTTATGGAACAAACGGACAGGTGCGTCACATTTGATATGCGGTATTCGACTTTTTTGTCTATGTGTTGCAAATATATTGGGGCAATTATGAATGGAGTTTATTTTTTTTTTGTTGAAAATAAGCGTGTTAAAAATGTCGAAGACATTTGACATCTAACCCGCACTTGGCCAGCAAGGTAAAAACTAAAAAGCATCTAATGAAGGAGACCTGTGTCCCTGCTGTGCGAAAACGAAATTTGTATGATGAAAATGATTACGAATTTGATTCAGAGTAATATTGACTACAACAATCACAAGCTACGTGTGATATTATTGGAATGACTCCACTATATTATCACTTACAAATTGTACAATTTAAAATAATCTCATGCATTTGCTTTCTTTTCGAGAGTATTGTATTTGGAGATGTAAAACTCGTATACTTAGATATTTTCTATTTTGAGATCGGATTATGGGTGTTGTTCACGGTGCGATGCCGTGTTAGGGCTGCCAACATTGTAATTTTCATTAATGAAAAAATAATACAAAAAACATTATCCCTGACCACGCGTGACGCTTTTACAACATTCATTATTCAATAACTTTACTTTTTTCCACTATGAAAATTGTTTTATTCTGAGAATAGTAAGGAAATTATTCAAATAAGAAGTGTATCAGTTTGAATTCTATTTCAATCTAGAATGCAGAAAATTTAATATGTGGAGATGTATTGTAATCATTTATATTAAATTATAAAAAAAAAACATAAAATTAACTAATTTCAATGAATATTCAATGAACATGTAATTTTTCATTGAGTTTTATTTAATAAGTCTCAAGACAGGTTTTGATAACCCTATTAGTGACCCACATATCCCGGTGAGAATGCCAATAATAACAATAACTATGTAATTGTGAAATCAGTGTTTAATACAAATGATAACAAAAATATAAAACTATTTAAATGATGAATATGCTAAATTTGAGAAAGAGTGCTATGCTTCAAGTTTAAACCAGCATATTCAGATAATGATAATAGTTCAAAGTTGAAAAAGTTTCAAAATGGGCTATTTTTAAGGAGAAAAATACGAGATGAAACTGCGTTTATAATAAAACTATTTGTTTATTTGATATACCTTATCAAGACCGGAATGTATAAATTTTAGCAGAACTTTGCTGGCAAACAGTTCATTGTAAACTTCAATGTTAATTTTACTATGGACACATTAGGGCTGCCTCCACAGAAAACTTCAATACACTTAACTCGATTTAAGCATTTCTTTATACCCAGGTAAATGGTGAGCGAAACCCAGAGGAGGTCTACCGGGACTTCAGAGCTGCCGTGCTCCAAATACTATCGGCTGTTGAGGATGATGACATGAACGGAGTTGGTAATGGAGGTAGGTGTTCTATGAGCTAGATCTAGATATTGAAGCACCTAATCTATACTAATAATAATACAAATAAAGGCAATTTGAATTTGAATATTATAAAGCTGAAGAGTTTGTTTGTTTGTTTGAACGTGTTAATCTCGTGAACTACTGGTCCGATTTGAAGAATTATTTGGATGTTAGATAGCCCATTTATCGATGAAGGCTACATATCATCTCGCTAAGACCAACAGGAGCGGATTAAAGCAGGTACAACCGCGGAGCACAGCTAGTAGACTTGATATAAATGCAATGGTTAGTTATAGCACAGACTAATAATAATATACTACGTATGTTATAGTTACTTAAATGACTGGGTTCGAATCCTGCTAGATTTTTGTAGGAATCTTTTTAGAAAAAAATATTTTATTCCTTTGCTCGTATTTAAAGAGAAAACGTATAAATAAATTCTTATATTTTTTTTCATTACCAGAGGATACATTGGGATCTGAGTACGAGAATGTCCTAACTATTGATAGCCCTACTCGAAAAATTATGCGGCCGATTCTTACTAGAGCATCTGCAAAATTATAGAATAATTGTTTTTTTATGTTTTTTTTTTCTGAAACTTCGAACAAAAAGATAAAGAGATAAAGTAACTAACAAATAAATAAATCATTTGATATTGCAATTTCTAAGAAAAAAGTATTCTGGCCCATGAGGGGATCGAACTCGCGACCTTCGCGTTATTAGCACGACGCTCTAACCAACTGAGCTAATGGGCCGTTGTGAGGGTAGCTGAAAATAAGTAGAAAGTATTTCAAGTAGAGCTAGAATAATTATCTTCCATTATTTATAACTTTTAATATTGGAAATATGAAATATACTGTAATTAGGATTGATAAAGGCCATAATACAAGTATCTCACTTGTAACTCAAAAATCTTTTTTTTATATTATCGGTTACATTTTTCCCCTGTCTGGCTGTTGGTAGGCGGTCGGAGCTATTTCAGTTGTTCTTTAAATTTCCCCTGCTTGCATAGGCAAGCACCTACCACCATCTTAACCGACGCCCTTAGTCAATAACCTTAATAACCGTGTGTATAGATACATCACAATTAAGAAGCTAATTAAGGGTCCAATTTCAATATTACCCCTGCTGCAGGTACGTCAGTAGCCGGTTTAACAAGACACTATTGTCAATCGTTAATATCACTAGAATTACATACATAAACCCTAAAATGCTTTACAATCGATCGATCAGTTTTACCAAAGTGATATTATGTTTATGTCAACCGCGTACTTGATGATGTCATAATTATACGTCACTGTTACAAGTAAAGGTTACTTTTATTTCAACTCTTTTTTGGCACGAATAATGCTGTAAATCTATACTAATAGTATGCTGCAGAGCTGAGCTTTAAGCTGAAGAGTTTGTTTGTTTGAACGCGCTAATCTCGGGAACTACTGGTCCGATTTGAAAAATTCTTTTGGTGTTAGATAGCCCATTTATCGAGGAAGGTTATAGGCTATAATATCATCACGCTACGACCAACAGGACTAGGGCCACGGGGGTGAAACCGTGCGGAGCAGCTAGTATTCGATATTGATAAGCCGTTTGGTCTTGGTTTCTAGCTTTATTGGACTACTAGCTGTTGCCCGCAGCTTAACCTGTGTGGAAAAAATAAATGTTTCGTGGTAGGTACAAACTTTTATCCTGTATTTTATCCCCTTGGGGTAGAATTGATGAAAATCCTATAATAGCGGATGCCTACGTCCGCTAATATACACCTGCATGGCAAATTTCAGCCCGATCCGTCCGGGTTTTGCCAATTGCGTTGATAGATCACTATGTCAGTCAGTCAGTTACCATTGAGTTACATATTTATAAAGTAGATGTAGAATAGGACAGTCAAATACACTGCACGGTTTAAAAGTAAATTTATTTTGCAACTCATAATATTTCCTCTATATTTGCCTCTAAGGCTTCTAGGCTTATTATCAGGATAAAAACTGTTTAAAGAAAGTAATATGAGGTTTTTCAGGTACAGCACATAGGCCCATTAGCTCAGTTGGTTAGAGCGTCGTGCTAATAACGCGAAGGTCGCGGGTTCGATCCCCTCATGGGCCAAGAATTATTTTTTTACTTCATTCACATTTAATAAATGCTAAATTAGCATCTACCTTTAACCTACTAGAACAAAGCAGTGAATAAATATAAAATTAAAATCAGTGATACATTTTTGCTCTCGATTTTTATTTTACCTGTAGGCTGTAACACTGATTCGGAATGCCGCAATGGAGAAGTAGTGACAAGAAAATCGATTATTCTTATAATTTATAACATAGAGAATAGGTAGAAGTATTGAAAAATAGATTATATTATCAGAGCGAACATCCAGTATTTTTAAGCATAAATTATGTATTTCTTATAGGCATACCAGGTGAAATTGTTGGTGTGGAACCAGCGCCAACAAGGCATAGACCAGACTCCTTAAACGCGCATGATTTAGACGATGACATGCCAGCGACCATTGTGCCAAGACCTGCGCAAATGCCAAATGGACAAGCCCTGCTAAATGGCCAAACCATGCCAAGTGGCCAAGCCATTCTTAATGGCCAAACTATGCTAAATGGACAAGCCATGCCTAACAGCCAAATCATGCCAAGTGGCCAAGTGATGTCAGATCATGGAGTACGTGAACAAGACATGCCGACCATGCCCATGCCGAAAGTTATGCCAGTGAATGGAGTAAATAATGCTAATCCTAAGGTAAGTTTATTTTTTTATAATTTTATATTATACTAGCTTTCCGCCCGCGGCTTCGCCCGCGTTTTCAAAGAAAAACCCGCATAGTTCCCGTTCCCGTGGGATTTCAGGGATAAAACCTAGCCTATGTTACTCGTGGATAATGTAGCTTTCGAATGGTGAAAGAATTTTTCAAATCTGCCAAGTAGTTTCGGAGCCTATTCAATTCATACAAACAAACAAACAAACAAAAAATCAAACCTTTCCTCTTTATAATATTTGTATAGATGTTTTTCCCTCTAGTAGTTACTGAGCCTGCCTTTTTCACACTAGTTTGTGTGAGTTTCGTTTTTAGGAAAAAAACTACTGAATCGAAAAAAAATATTGAATCCAAATTGATGAATTTTTTTGTTTATGAAATACTAGGTTTTCGCCCGCGGCTTCGCCCGCGCAGTCAAAGAAAAACCCGCATAGTTCCCGTTCCCGTGGGATTTCTGGGATAAAAAGTATCTTATGTCCTTTCTCGGGTATCAAAATATCTACATACCAAATTCCATGACAATTGGTTCAGTAGTTTAGGCGTGATTAAGTAACAGACAGACAGACAGAGTTATTTTCGCATTTATAATATGTATTAGTATGGATAAGAACAATGTTTTTTTTAAGAATTTTATCTAAATTCATATAAGAAAAGCCGCTTGCATTTGACTTGCTTCAATTTTACCAACTTGATAACCAATGTAGAGTTTATGGCATGACATTAGACGAACCTTCAATGTTGGTGTTTATTCAATAAGTTGATAAAAACAGGAAAGTAGAAATCAATATTTGCCGGTCAATCTCGTTGCGTGACTGCTGTTATGAAAGTGATTTCTATTTATTAATATTATACATCATATTATACATAAATCTATTATACAGATATGAGGGTATTTGGATCATAGCATGTCTATAGTCTGACGAGGACGTCTCATGCTATAAAGTAAGAAGAATTGGTTTTGATAACTCAAAAAAAATGTGTGCATGTACTAGTGTACACACGTAAGAAGTGAAACTTCTTTATGACCTTATTTTTCCAAAAATAATTTACTATATGCAACTTTACAGAAATACGTCGAATCACGCGTGATAGGGATAAGAAAAAGATGGCGCGTAACGAAAAAATGTCACCCGTAACGAAAAAATGTTACACTAAATTTTTTTCCAACCCCGTTAAAAGAAGTTTCACTTCAATAAAAGATGTTAATCTAACTGAAATTATTGATAAATATTTGATGTCTTCAAAATACTTATGACCATAGATTCTAAAGACGTCTTTTCTTCTAGAAGTAAATTATTGTGTGAGATTTAATACTATGTACTTTAAAAACATCATCACAATTATTATCAATATTAAAAATTAATTTTTTCAAAGAATTTGAAGTCTAATCACTACATAGTATAAAACAAAGTCGCTTTCTCTATCCCTATGTACCTTTGTACGCTTAAATCTTTAAAACTACGCAACGGATTTTGATGCGGTTTCTTTAATAGATAGAGTGATTCAAGAGGAAGGTGTTAGTATATACTAAATATAAATTATATAATTTATTAGTTTTTAAACAAAGCGGGCGAAGCCGCGGGCGAAGGCTAGTTATTGATAATTAAAAAAGCCTAAAGTCTACTATTTTTATGGAACTGAAGCAAAATATCCAAAAATAACAACACAAAGGAATCCTGCAATTCATCCAAAGCGACGCGAGTTAATTCAAGACACTAGAAAGATATAAAAATACGCAAAATGTTAATAAAAGAACACAAAGTAAATTATAATGATTAAGCGAAATATTTGTTCATATATGATAAAAGGGCTTTATTTACCCTTTTATATTATAGGTATATGTTTGATTGATCATCTTTACCCTGCTTGACTAAATGAACAGTTCAAGGGCGTTTATTATCAGATTTCTTGGAATATCTAGTGAAATTCTTATTTACTTTTACAAAATTATTCCGGCGGATACTAACCCTTTTAATCAGTTAACTGCTTCAATAGTTCCATGAAATATTCCATCGATATTATTTAAGAAGGAAAATTCTTATATCCTGCCTGGTGAAATAAAAGCTAGTTTTCTTTTGGGTTCAACAGTTTCTATTCCAACTCACGATATTAAATACATGGACAGTGATTTTAAAAAATATGTATCAACAAAGTTTCTGGTACAAGAATATTATGCCTTTAACGTCACAATATTTTTCCGTAGCTATAGATAGCGCCTAATAGAAGTGTGGACAAAGTATACACAAATAGAAAATAACGATTTGTTTATCAAAACACTCATCTTTAACTTTGGTTAAATCCAAGCGATAATATTCAAATTCATTCGTACTTTTAAGTGGACTTTAAGAAAAAAAGAATCTCTTCTGATAGTCACATTGAAAAATGTAGCGGTCCCAGTGTAGAGTCAGCAGAAAAAAGCAAACGTTTTAAAAATAAGACACCTTAAATTCTCATAATGCTTTATTATCAATACTTTTTACTTTAGAGAATAGGAAATTCACCAAACTAATAAAAGATGAAATGCAGGATTTATCCAATATGACAATTTGAGAAATTTTTAAAGAATAAAAAACATCGAGAGACGGGTTCAGAACCCGCATCTTTCACCTAAACATTTAAATGCATTTGAATGTAATAAAACAAAATATCAAATGAGACGATTTTCCAAAAGAAATAAACGGTTTAAATCTATTCCGATTTATATAAATTACAATATATTGTTATTCGTATGATTTTCCAGGCAGAGGTAATAAGAGTACGTGGTACAGCAACCAAGGTGCCGACAGTATGGGTGGTGGGAGGACCCGGCAGTAACAAGGCTGTGCTCTGTGAAAGGGCTGTGAGTCAAAAGGAGGGGTGGATGCATTTTAGGTTAGTAAAGATGTGATAGAGATATTAGAAAGAGAAAAGTAGCTCTGTGAAATGTGGCAAATTTTTTAAAGTTCGTACTTATACCCATTTTTATTTCTTGTAAAGATAGAAACTGTATTGACAATAATTATGGACGTGTCACGACTCAAGCCTTAGGCCGGTTGCAGATCTTGACCGACCATCAGTGCGTACGTCAGTCACGCTTGTCATATGTATGGAAATTGACATAGCTAGACCGACCATACGCACGCGTATTGTCATGCGTATTAGTCTCATAGTCACACATTTTTGATGCGTATCGTCAGGACCGATGGTACGCACTGACGGTCGGTGAAGCTCTGCAATCGGCCTTATAAGTATTGTTCGCAAAGAAATGTCATTGTCAGTCTGTAAAATAGTACCACTCTATTGTTTTAGTTTAGTTATAGTCGGGTACTATCAAATCGACAACCTTTCTTCATGTTTTTGGAACTATGACATACCTATCCTTTGCTTTGCCGCCAAGTCTGGTAGTTCAGAATTAAATTAAATCTCTCATTACCACTCATATGCTTTTTAATTTTCTCCAGTCTATATTTAAGTGTTTCTTAATCCTTTTCCAGCCTTGGCCAAAAGCTCCGAGCATTAGCAGATGCTGGTGGTGGACCAGCATCAGACGGAGCTCTATCCCGCGCAGCAGTGAGTGGTGGGGAACTGGTGCCCAAGGACCTGGTCTTCAAGTTGGTGCGGAATGTGGTGGCTGATGCTGCGAGGAGCGGCCAGGGGCTGGTGCTGGATGGGTGTCCTAGGGACTTGGAGCAGATGACCTGGTATCAGAATGAGGTGAGGAGATTGTTCTGTATTAGGAAATGGTCTTTATAGATTAGAATCTGTAGTGCGAGCACAGCTTGCAATCGCAGACGGCGGATGTGTGAGAGCTGGAAAAGAATCGCTACGAACTCGCGCCATTTTAAAGCGAGATACGACTTTTAAATTTTGAATTCGATGTATTAGAGCGCAACTTCGAGTTGTTCCGCGAACTCAGCCTATGAATTATCGACTAGGAAATACTCAAATATATTCATGTATTCATTCGAGTATTAATCAGTGTATCATATTATCTAACGTATGTATCCCACCCAGTGGCCATTTCTACACGCAACTGCCCGTGGTATTTCTCGAGAACTCAAACATGTTATAAATGACATATGAATATTATGCCTATAAACATTTTTAAACGTTTTTCTTTCTTTATTTCTTTCATATGGATATTTATATATCCCCAATCTATATTATGTACAACAACAAAACAGAACCCCGTATGGTCCTCGTGGACTATTCCAAGCTCCAACTTGGTCGTGGTCGTCGAGATGACGGAGTGGGTGCGTTCAGACGTCGACTCGAATTGTTATAGTTACTTACTTCTATGGTCCCGAAATAGGTCTTTTTACCTCCCAGACGAAGACTCTATTTATATCACTTCTCACTTCTATAATAATATATATTTATATGTATATTCCCAGTACAAAACGGAACCCCGTATGGTCCTCGTGGACTGTTCCAAGCTCCAACTTGGTCGTGGCAGACGAGATGACGCAGTTGGTGCGTTCAGACGTCGACTCGAATTGTTCAGAGAACTGAGTCTGCCAATGTTGAAGCATTTGGACCATCAGCATCGGTTGGTTATTGTGAGTATTTGATGACGACATTTTTTATAAATGAAACTAATTTATTTCGAATCCATACTAATATTATAAACATAGAATAGTTTTTATCCCGGAAATCCCACGGGAACGGGAACTATGCGGGTTTTTCTTTGACTGCGCGGGCGATGCCGCAGGTGGAAAGCTAGTAGGTACTATATATTATAACGACAGCCTAAATTTAATTCGACATGCAAAATTCCAAAAAAATGGTGCTATGCTTCATAACCTATTGTTAACTACATCACACGTATCTAATAATTATTCTTGCCTTTACTTAATTTGTTTGTTTTTTCTGTTCTATCAACTAATTTGTTGTTTTGTTTGTTAATAAAATATGTTTTGTCCATGTTTTTATTGACTGTCAATTTCATATTACACACACACCGTTCTAGCGTGTACTAATTCTATTAAATGTATGCTGTTATCTGTTTCATTTCAGTGTAGGCATCAGTATTACATTTAAATAAATTTAAAAAAAATGTGTGCGTGTACTAATGTACACACGTAAGAAGTGAAACTTCTTTATGACCTTATTTTGCAAAAAATAATTTACTATATGCAACTATACAGAAATACGTCGAATCACGCGTGGTAGGGATAAGAAAAAAGATGGCGCGTAACGGAAAAATGTCACGCGTAATGAAAAAATGTTACACTAAATTTTTTCCAACCCCGATAAAGAAGTTTTCCCTTCAAAAAAAATATACAATATAAAACGTTATTGACTCAGGTTGACGGTGACACGGATTTAGAAGAAGTGAGAACAGAATTCACAAGGATTCTTCTAGAAGAAATGGAGAAAAGTGAAATCATCGCGCAGATACCTAACTCTGAAGCACAAAATGGTAAGAAACACGTTTTAAGTAAGTGCTGATTTACACAGGGTCAGTAGACAAGTCACGACGACTGACTTTAACTGTTTACTTTGACTTCAAGCCTCTGTACTGACTTCAAATCTGTTTACACAGGGTTTTTTTCGGGTCATCACTGATTTGCTTCGAATTTGTAGTCAGTTACTGACCCTGTGTAAATCAGCACTAACACTTGCAAAACCTGGTGAAATCTTGCGAAATCTTGTGAAATTTTGTAAATTGTTGTGAAAAAATTTTTTTTAGTCAAGTAGACTGTCTTAGAAGCGATTTTGATTATTTTGGTTTTGACATTTGAAAATCAATGACTTTTTAATCGATTTAAAATACGACTGTTAGGGATCATGTGATAACAATTTGAACATCGGCAACATTTTAGCGTGTATAACACAAAAACTTCACGGTCAGAAATATTATCTTGATGCCTTCTCAGTGTGATTATCTAAAAATAAATCTGTCTATAAATATAGTTTTATCAGACGTTGAGTAAATCAATGTTCGTCTAAATTTGACTTTCAGTCTATTTAACTATTTTTTTACAATGAAATTTGAGATTACTTTAAGTAAAGTGAAAGTAAAAAACACTTTATTGCACAACTAGCTGTGCCCCGCGGTTTTACCCGCGTGCCTCCGCTCCTGTCGGTCTGAGCGAGATGAAATATAGCCTATAGGCTTCCTCGATAAATGCGTTATCTATCACCGAACGAAATTTTTCAAATCGGACCAGTATTTTCCTGAGATTAGCGCGATCATTAAAACAAACAAACTCTTTAGCTTTATAATATTAAGGATAGATTCACACAAAAATAAGAATTTGCCAAAGAAAAAATAGTCACTTAAAACAAATGCACAATTTTGCGGCATACCCATTTGAGTACGTGTTTGATTTTGACTATTTTTCTACACTAATATTATAAAGAGGAAAACTTTGTTCGTTTGTTTGTTTGATTGTAATGAATAGGCTCATAAACTACTGGACCGATTTGGAAAATTCTTTCGGTGTTAGATAGCCCATTTATCGAGGAAGGTTATAGGCTATATCATCACGCTAAGACCAACAGGAGCGGAGCGGATAATAAAGTTTGGGCGCACTCTAAGTACGTATTTGAGTTTGAGTATAACTTCAGGTACATCAACAATGCAGCAGTTCACGCACTCAATGTCCCGCCTGGGGGCAGGATTCGCTAATGGTGTGCCCCACTTGCCCCACAATGGGGCACAGAACGGGGTGCCTAATGGTGTGGCCAATGGGTTCATAAATTTGGGGAATAATAAGGTATGATTTATATTTAGTTGGTTTTTGGGTGTGAGATTTTTGGTACAATAAAAGTAGTCTGACTTTCTTCTGTTCAAAACTTTGTTTTTAATCAATAAATGTAGCCTTCATTTTTCATAATGTAACTTGACACTTGACTTTAAAAGCATTAAAAGTACTATCAAGAACGGTTCAGTCACTAGTAGATAGTCCGAAGTCCCGTGTCCCCAAGTGGGGTAAGGGGCAGATGCATTATACATCTGTTTCACTGATCGATTTTCTTTAGGGACAAGTAGGTGATCAGCCTTCTGTGTCCTGCCAGACCGAGACATTTTTTTTTCTTCCTCTCCACCGGGAATCGAACCCAGGACCCCTCGGTGCTACGCTCACGCGTCAACCACTGTGCCAAGGAGGCGGTCAAAATATAGTACTAATATTACTCTACTAATTTCACTCTACTAATATTACTTATGTACAATAAGCTCTGGCTAATTAATATTTTATAAAAATAACCAGCAACATGTGAAGTATAAATTTATAAAGAATAGAAAAAATTCGATCACGAGGCGGGACTCGAACCCGCATCCTTCGCGCCATTCCGGGGCGGATGCCTCACCAACTCAGCCACTCGTGAGTGAATTTTTTCTATTCTTTATAAATTTATATTTATAAAGCATTTGAATGCCATAAAAACCAAAAAAAATATAAACATGTGAAGTCTTAGATCTATATTTTTAAACCTATGCTATTTATAATTACTTAAGTAATTCTATTAAATAATTTATTTACTTTATTTTGCACAGGTAAAACCAATGGTGTCCACAATGTCCCGAATCCCGACCGTGTCTCAGATGACGCATGATGACGTGCGACGTCTGTATGAGCAGAGTAATGGAGAGATATCTATGAACACGCATATTTAGTGCGGGTAGTTGGATATTATAGAGTTATGAAGATATAGAGCGATCGGAAAAATATCCGTTTGAGTATAGTCTATGAGAGATTCTATGAGAGAGTCTATGTCAGAGAGAGTGTCTATGAACACGCATTTTTGCAATGCGGTATATTATAGAGCTAAAAAGTATAGAGCAAGCGGAAAAATAGAGCAAGTTGAAAGAAATAAAAAACTTACTACTGACTTGTAAGTCAGTAGTAAGTTCATTATTCCAACTACGCACTGTAGTGCGTAGTTGGATGTTATAGAGCTACGAATATATAGAGCGAGCAAAAAAAATAGAGCACGTTGAAAAAAATAAAAAACGTATAACCACAAATATAACAGCTACAAAAAGACACAACTGATAAAAATTAATGGAGTGTTGCATGAAAAATCGTGAAAGTTGACGTGCGTTATCTATACGAGTACGAGAAAAGCTATGAACATTGCACAATATAGAGCTAAGAGGATATAGAGCGAGCAAAAAATTAATTTTCTGTTAAGTTTCTATAAAAAAAAATTACGTATAAACTATAAACACTAAAGTGAATTAACTGTAGGTTATATTGAGTATACTTGTCTCTTTCTTTTGTTTTGTGTTACATGAGATGGTTATATTTATAGTGCTTATTTATTTGAATTGGGTTTTGAATGATCTTTGATAAGGAAAAACGTTTGAAAACTTTTTATTTATTTCGGAGTTATTATTTCTTAACTATTAACAGTGCAATTGACACCAAGTGTAAAATAATTATATAATTTCTAAGTCTAAATATGAACGTCCGAAGTTGCAGGTTCTAAGCCTTTTTCATGATAATATTAAGTAAGTTAGTGTTATATTTCAAATAAAATGTAGGTTTTATATATTTTAACAGTGTACAATAAAAGTGGATAGCAAAATTATCGAATAAAATCAATCAAGAAATAGAATCGATAATATAAATAAGTTATCTATTAATTATTTTCAACTATTATTTGTCTGTATGTAATTTATATTCAAAAACGTCTTTCATTGCAGTAAATTCTGAATTTCATATGACTAATTCCGATACTAAACGTTGAAATATTATCCGTTTACATTTTCAATTTAGAGCTAGCGCGCGCGAGCAACTTTTGTCTCCGCAACTATTTTGTCTATCCCATCAACTCTATGGGCTAGTAAGAAAGTGCGCGCACGTAGCGACGCAACTCCCCATAGAGTTGATGGGAGAGACAAAATAGTTGCGGAGACAAAAGTTGCTCTTGCGCGCTAGCTCTTACAAAGAATCGAAAGTTTCTGTTCGTAAATAAGTGTCTACCACATTAAATTTACTGTTTTAGGCCCTTTCATAATAACCTATAGTATACAGTATACCCTT
Organism: Colias croceus; assembly: GCF_905220415.1. Lineage (NCBI taxonomy): Eukaryota > Metazoa > Arthropoda > Insecta > Lepidoptera > Pieridae > Colias > Colias croceus. The sequence continues at coordinate 1,476,928 of NC_059539.1, read as the reverse complement.
AGATTACAAAATAAAAGACAGATGGAGCGTTGCCGAACTAAACCGAATAATTTATCGTCATTTTCAATAAAGCTATGTGTGCTGTCATTTCACCGCTGCACTGTACGTACACGGTGCTTCTGTGTGCGTGTAATGTTGCCAGATATTGAAAAATTTCCCAAATTTTTTCCCGACTACGGAAAAAAGAGGGTTATGTTTTTCGAGTTTATGTATGTATGTAATATGTATAATATTTATTTGACACGCCCTGCAGTATAAACCGTTGGACCGATTTTGAGTGGTGAGGTTTCATTGCAATGATCTGAATTATTATGTTAGTGGCGGTAGTGACGTAGGCTATATACATAAATGAGAAGTCAAGTTTTAATTTTTATTTAAATTCTTTTATTACATAAAGTACCTGCCTAAGTACTAAAGTTATATATGGACAAAATAATTGTATTCAATTTTTTATTAAATAAATTACATAAAAAAAGTTTCAATATTAACTATAATAATTATATTATTTTTTATTTTTCATAATATATGAATACGAATAGCGGTAGTTTTTAGTCGAGAATACGGGACACCTTAGATTACAAAATAAAGTACAGATGGAGCATGACAACCGCCCGTCGCCCTTGTCAAAGAAAATACGAAATCAAAAACAAATACGTCGCTGCACCAGTGCTATAGCGCATATAGTGTCATGCAATACGTCAAAAAGGGTTTGCAATTTTAGTAAAAAAATGCCGTCTTGTGATAATAAAACGCTGTAAAATTTGTTCCCGAAAACAAAAAAAAAGATAAAACATCGTTTCACAGGTTTTCTGTAGATTATTTGGCTGATTTATTTCTTTAATACGAATAATAATTTTACAGATGAAGGAATACAAAACTTCAACGTATGTTGCCAGTATTTTGAAAATGAATTTGCCATTTTTATTGGTAAAACGGTAAAATGGTTAAAGGATCTTCAGGGTAATGCTGTTGGATTTTTCGATCGTGAATGTGATTATTTGTATAGTGCACTAAAGGTTCATGATAATGATTAGATTATTTTAATAAGCATAATACATTATTTTTTTACTTTTATAAAGCTTAAAAACGTCATAGTCGTTTTCGCTAGCGATTTAATTTATGTGAACTCCATGATGGATATGATGAAAATAAAATGTCCCGTATTCTCGACTAAAAACTATCGCTATTCGTATTCATATGCTATGAAAAATAAAAAATAATATAATTATTATAGTTAATATTGAAACTTTTTTTATGTAATTTATTTAATAAAAAATTGAATACAATTATTTTGTCCATATATAACTTTAGTAGGCAGGTACTTTATGTAATAAAAGAATTTAAATAAAAATTAAAACTTGACTTCTCATTTATGTATATAGCCTACGTCACTACACTCTACAGCCACTAACATAATAATTCAGATCATTGCAATGAAACCTCACAACTCAAAATCAGTCCAACGGTTTATACTGCAGGGCGTGTCAAAGAAATATTAATATACATACATCCATAAACTCGAAAAACATAACCCTCTTTTTTCCGTAGTCGGGGAAAAATTTGGGAATTTTTTCAATATCTGGCAACATTACACGCACACAGAAGCACCGTGTACGTTCAGTGCAGCGGCGAAATGACAGCACACATAGCTTTATTGAAAATGACGATAAATTATTCGGTTTAGTTCGGCAACGCTCCATCTGTCTTTTATTTTGTAATCTAAGCGGGACACTTTATTTTCATCATATCCATCATGGAGTTCACACTTCACATAAATTAAATCGCTAGCGAAAAGGACTATGACGTTTTTAAGCTTTATAAAAGTAACAAAATAATGTATTATGCTTATTAAAATAATCTAATAATTATCATGAACCTTTAGTGCACTATACAAATAATCACATTCACGATCGAAAAATCCAACAGCATTACCCTTTTTTTTTTTTTTTTTTTTATAGTGGGGAAATCTTCCAAAGATACCCACTGCCCCCGGGGAAGGAGCCGTGGGTTATGTCGGATTCCTACCGACTAAAACCCAACTGTGTTCCGTCGAGCCGCTTTAATGATGGGGCCGCGGGTATTTGTTAGAATTCTTCCGCGACAACAGCATTACCCTGAAGATCTTTTAACCATTTTACCGTTTTACCAATAAAAATGGCAAATTCATTTTCAAAATACTGGCAACATACGTTGAAGTTTTGTATTCCTTCATATCTGTAAAATTATTATTCGTATTAAAGAAATAAATCAGCCAAATAATCTACAGAAAACCTGTGAAACGATGTTTTATCTTTTTTTTTGTTTTCGGGAACAAATTTTACAGCGTTTCATTATCACAAGACGGCATTTTTTTACTTAAATTGCAAACCCTTTTTGACGTATTGCATGACACTATATGCGCTATAGCACTGGTGCAGCGACGTATTTGTTTTTGATTTCGTATTTTCTTTGACAAGGGCGACGGGCGGTTGTCATGCTCCATCTGTACTTTATTTTGTAATCTAAGAGTATACCTAATTTAATAATAGAATATTTAACTATTATGGCAAATGACATTAGATATTATGTGCCGAATAAATAAGTTCTTAGAATTTATATCTAATTAATATATTAATATTAAGTTGGACCAAAGAATGCACAAATCACAATGTAGGTATGTATTATATAATTTTTTAAAATTTTAAAATGTAGATTTGTCACAAATATGTAATTAATAAGTTTAAATAATATGGCAATAGTATAATCATATTTATTATGCTTGGTGCATAATGAAAGAGTTTATATACAGGGTGTTCCACAAAGTTGGGCGGGTTGCTTGTTATGGGTGTACACATAGAGTTTTAAGAATTCATCTATTTGAAAAAAATGCGTCTGGGATTTTATAAGTATTTCTTACGTACTCAGCGTATGCAAAACTATAACCTCCACCGTACTGCCAGACACAAGCAAAAATATCATCCACACCACCTGGATGCATGGCGCTCGACAACCGTGCTCGACACCTTAAAACCGGCAATGCGATCGCAGTGTCCCCAACGTTGTGGTCGTCATGGGCGGCGTCTATCACCTACCATCAAGTGAGTCGCCTGCCCTATTGCTAGGGTTACTATAAATAAAAAAAAAAAAAAAAAAAAAAAAAAAAAAAAAAAAAAAAAAAAACCTCCTTTGAGCTTAGTATACCAACAGTGGGACACCCTGTGTATATATTATTGAAGTTGTGCAAATTTAAAATTTTACATATTGCTGCAACTTGAAAGTGGTTTGTGTCTCTGTGAGGATCCGTTATCGGTGCATTTACATCAAACGAACATAAAGCAAGAGCTCGTATTCAGTGTTAAAACATTACATAGAATCTTTTCGAACGCACTAAGAACAACGAAAGAATGCTTGTTTACACTAAAATAATTTGACATAGTGGGGTTAGAATGAGCATTCGATTGTTTGATGTAAATGCACCGTAAGAATGCTTACAGACAACTTCAACTGTCCTATCAATTTAATAAAATCTTTTTATATCTTATTAACTATAATTATAAATAAATTTTAATTAAATTCAATTTATTATATGAATCTCTATCGTAAAAACATTTGATTTCCGATCTTAAAGTCAACTACTTCTAAAATCGTAGTAAAATTTTGTTCCTACGTAACATCGGTTTCATGAACACGTTTCGGACAAACAACCTTTCAAATGTAGGTATAATATAAGAAATTAATATGTATTCGTTGGAAAGAGGTCAAAATAACTGCAAATATAAGAACAATTTAATGTATACTTAGGTTATATTTTAATGAGTCTACATAAATAATGACTCTACATTAATCTACTTCAGTATGCACCAAGCCTTATAATTTACATAAGTGCCTTAGCACTAGTTAAATAAGATTTTTATAAGAATAAAACACGTATAATTATGTAGAAAGCACTTTTATACAAATACTATATAAGGTTTTAAATGAAATCCATAAATTAAAAGATCGGTATAGAACAAACGAAATCAGTAAATATTCGATTTTATTAATTATAAAAAAAACACTAAAAAAATATTCTTTATCTTTATTGGTGGTCTATGGTACGATAAAAAAGGCTATTTGTTGTCTACGCTTCAAGATAGAGCTCGAACGACATAGTAACAATATAGTAAAAGAGACATAGTAACAAAAAATATAAATTCAAGAAAAGGTCGTGTTCCATCGTTACAATATGGTATTCACTGAAAAGTGCTTCATATTGGTTGAGATGGTTGTTAAATCATCTCAATAGATGGCGCGCGGTGTGTCCCTTAAGACACATAAAACTGAAAGGATAGAATAAATTCGATTGCTCAGGCGGGTCACGAGTGGCTGAGTTGGTGAGGCATCCGCCCCGGAATGGCGCGAAGGATGCGGGTTCAAGTCCCGCCTCGTGATCGAATTTTTTCTATTCTTTATAAATTTATATTTATAAAGCATTTGAATGCCATAAAAACCAAAAAATATAGTAAAATCTTGAAAAAATAAAATTTATCTACCACAAAGATATAAAAAGAAAAGTTGCCTTATAAGCTGTAAATAATTAAATATTATTCTTATTCACTTTAATTTAGGAAACTATTTTAATAAAATAACAAATTAGTAATTTACACGTAGTATCACTACAGGGGCCAAGTTAGATTTAGATGTAATAATTAATTTTTTATCGAACACACAAACGTAAAGCACTATTTTTATACAAAGTTAATAAATAATATTTAAAATAAATATTACCTAACTATTTTGGTATACAATCTGAGCATTTTTTATAGATTCTGATTTTCGATCTTGTCTTATACGATTTAAAAATATTATGTTGTAGATTATTTTTAATTACCTAAATAATGTTTACGATGTTTTTAAGATATTATGTATTAGTTTCTTTTCTTATGTTTATTTTATGAATAAATAAAATAATAATGCAGTTAATATAACTCATAAGATACAATATAAATGTAGAAAAATAATTAAGTACCTAATGTAAAAGTGATAAATAATAATAATTAATAATTTGTCATCTCATTATCGAATCTTAGGATATAGATAAGTACAATTAAACACAATTATTGTATGTTTGTAGACATTTTATTATTTCATATTTGTATACGAACAATAAATAAATGAGCACAAATTTTATATGAAAAGTTGTTTTATTTAAAATCCTTAACTTTATAAAATTTAACTCATGCTATTCGATCTATTGACTGGCCGGTTGGCTTGATTGGTAGTGACCCTGCCTTCCAAGCCACTGGACATAGGTTCGATACCCACCCGGGGCTAAATGCCGTGTGTGAAAATTGTCCCGAAATATTTATTATTTATTTATTAAACTCTCTTTCGATTCAAAAACAATGATTAAGACAGAATCGAGTAGATATTTGCACAATCTTATCAACGACCTTCGCGGTACATTGATATGCAATTACAGAACGAACAAAAAATGTCAGTTCGCGCCATTTTTTCTGAAAGTTTCCCGCGCAAGGGTCGCTCTGGCTGTTTGGCACAGTTTCTATGGCCTTGACCGCCTGAAGATCCGCAGTTGCCCCACGAAGCTCGTGCAGTTCGGGTGTGGAGTGATCTATTTAAAAATCAGAACATCGTGATAAATATTTAATATGGTAAGTGGTTGATTATAGACTATTTTCGTCTTTATAATCTAGATAACAACCAAGGATGTTCTGTTTTATTTATAAACCCGCGCATTGAGTTGGTGGACCGAATTGAAGAAATTTAAGATAACGTTACGTCACGTAATGATAATAATAGGAGTTAGGACAGTTAATACTTTCTAATGTTCTTGTTAATGCATGCTGGCAGATAAGTATAATTATCAATGATAATATAGACAAAAATATTGATTACACACTGTACATATTATGACAAAGCTTTGTTTATTCGATTTCTAAAGGTTTTAAAATAGTGAGTATGTCTAATAAAAATTTAATGCAATCTCGGGCTGTGGATCCGGATTATAAATAAAAAAAAATATTAAAAAGTAACAAATTTCGATCTACTAATTAATTTTAATTTATGTCATTATTTTTGTTTTATTTATATTTATTTAATAATTATTTAAATTTATTTAATAACTCTTCTAAAGTATTATTACAAAAAGCTGAAAACATCGATTGTTATAAAGCACGCAGGTCATTTGAAAGGTCAAACGGCATTGATTCTACCTTGATTTTTCACAGTTTAAAAATACACTACAGTAATTCTCAGACATGAAGAATGATTAAATGCTTTTACATTTTATTAATTAATAAAATCTAATGTAATCTATAAATGTGTGTTTTTTTCTGTATAATCATCAATTTTATAAATCACAGATCAATTCGCTACAAATACATTTAAAAAAATAACTTAGTGGATTTCCATACATTTACGAGAATAATTCATAAATTATTATATTTTTAATCATTATTAACGTATAGCCAATCACTTCAACAACAATATTAGAATTATGAAATTCCTTCAATCCCAAACTATAAGCAAACCCAGGGCACACTATTAGGTTACAAAAGCTTCGTTGGCGTAGCAAAGTCTACGCCGCTCTACCATTAGCTTTGTTATTCGTTCAAGTATAACATTCTCGTTAAAATATATTTTTTTACCTTTGTAAATTATCTTTGAAATTAAAATAACGAGCTATATTTAAAAAAAAATACTTTTTAGAATCATATAATATGTATTTCCATCTTTATGGTTTTTACTGGTTTTTACCTACGTATATTTTTTTTAAATTAAAACATACATCATTAAATCATATCTACGTCTTTTTATACAATTATATGCTTATATAATGATAAAAATGATTTATTACAATAAAAGTAAGTTCTCTATCAGAATTTTTTTATAAAAGGCTCAATTGGCGTAGCAATGTCTACGGTCTCTACGCGAATCCGCATTAAAATTAATTCTAATGATGCATGTGACATCGTAGTATAACAAGAACCAACTCTGCGAACTTTCAATTTTAAAATAAATAAATTATTTTACTATAGCTAGGATTAGTTAGATTGTAAGATAGGTGAGCTAAAATGTTATCATTTTTTATAAAATACCTACTAGCTTACCGCCTGCGGCTATGCCCGCTTTACTTAAACCTAATAAATTATATACTAAAACCTTCCTCTTGAATCACTCTATCTATTAAAAAAACCGCATCAAAATCCGTCGCGTAGTTTTAAAGATTCAAGCATACTAAGGGACATAGGGACAGAGAAAGCGACTTTGTTTTATACTATGAAGTGATATTATGAGGCGACGTTTTTGAATCTTAATATTTTACAGCTTTGCTAATTTATTAACCGACTTCAAAAAAAAGGAGGAGGTTATCAATTCGGCCGGTATATTTTTTTTTTTTTTTTTTTTTTTATGTATGTACACCGATTACTCCGAGGTTTCTGAACCGATTTACGTGATTCTTTTTTTGTTCGATGCGGGATGGTGTCGAATTGGTCCCATAAAAATTTTATTCGGATAGGCCCAGTAGTTTTTATTTTATGAGCATTTTTGTCTGTAGGTATTTGTAAATTTTGCAAGTGCAAGTTTGAAGTCGGTTGTTTTTAACGCAGTTATTACTTGTATTGTACTAGCTTTCCACCCGCAGCTTCGCCCGCGCAGTCAAAGAAAAACCCGCATAGTTCCTGTTCCCGTGGGATTGCCGGGATAAAACCTATCCTATGTCCCGGGGTAAAAAGTAGCCTATGTCCTTTCTCGGGTATCATAATATCTCTATACCAAATTTCATGCAAATTGGTTAAGTAGTTAAGGCGTGATTGAGTAACAGACAGACAGACAGAGTTACTTTCGCATTTATAATATTAGTATGGATTTAATTATGGCACTTAATATCCAGTTAAAAAAGAAACATCATTTGCGTTGATTAATAATATTATGATTAATGAGACTCTGTACCCTCATAGAAGGCCTGTGTCCCTGCAGTGCGAACAAAAGATATGGACTGATGATGATGACGTCATTAATGCTACTTTTTTCACATATAAAATACAGATTAAACAATATAGGATAAAGGAACAGTGACTATGAGTGTTACTGCTTAGAAATGCGGTAGTTGGCAGAGAGACAATTCTATATTTATGTGAAAAAAATGTTCCTGTTAATCTTTATAACGATGTTAGACATTTTTTGTGTGGATGTTTTAATTTTGTTAATTAGATTTATAAATGTTTAATTCAATTTATTATATTTCGTACTAGCTGTGCACCGCGGTTTCACCCGCATTGCTCCGCTCCTGTTGGTCTTAGCGTGATGATATAATATTATAGAGTTTTTCAAATCAGACTAGTCGTTCCCGAGATTAACGCGTTCAAACAAACAAACTCTTTAGCTTAATAATATTAAAATAGATTAGAAATATAGTACGATTTCAATTGTTTTCATTTGAATTAATTATCATACAGTATTCAACAATACCATTACGTAAATCTATACTAATATTATAAAGTTGAAGAGCTTGTTTGTTTGAACACGCTAATCTCGGGAACTACTGGTCCGATTTGAAAAATCGGTGTTAGATAGCTCATTTATCGAGGAAGGCTATAGGCTATATATCATCACGCTGCGGCCAACAGCTGTGCAGCCAGGGGGGTGAAACCGCGTGGAGCAACTAGTATGTAAATAAAAGATAGATTTAGGTAGGTCATGTTTATTTTTCTATCGCACATGATTACTATTTGTTATTGAACATAAATACATAAGTAATTATTTATATTATACACACCTACAATGTACACACCGTGATACGAATAAATAGATCATATGAGTATAATTTTTAGCATTGATCTATAGATAAAATGTAGGCTTCACGATATAGTTTGGGCCCGGCGACGGGCTGCCGCTGATGGGGTCACGACTCACGGATGAATTCTACACATACCCGTGGCCCTGTCGCTGATGCGGCTTGACGGAACACAGTGGGGTTTTGGTCGGTAGGAATCCGACATAACCCACGGCCTCTTCCCCGGAGGCCGTGGGTATCTATGCAAGATTTCCCCACTAAAAAAAAAAAAAGGCTTCACGATATAGGTACATATAACTGTTACCCTTAACAGTGAACATAATTCATTCATTGCCAAACACTTCATTCAGAGATAAATATAAAAACATACAATGACGTATGAATCTACGTAACTTTCGGTCGTAAATTGTTATTTCTCCAAAATAATCCAGTAGTGTGTTACCCGCTGAAATCGACTCACAGCCAATTGGCAGCTGGTGTATAGTTCAAGATCTTTCCTCATAATATTAACGATATTTTGATGTAAAAATTGGTATTCTACAAACCATTTATTGAAATCTCTCCAAAACACGCAGTTTCATTTGGAAAGAACATTACATAATTCAAGAATAGAGATTATGCCAATTGACTACATATTCTAAGACTGCTTTGGAGTTTTAATTGATCAAAAACTATGTCGCGCTTATAAACATCTGTGTCGATTAATGAGGACAAAGCCTTGCTTTTTATTAGTTATTCCAATAAATGAGAAGCTCGATAAATTTATTGTCGAATAACACCAGAATACACCGCTCTTGGCGTCGTTCGTATCGCGCCAAGTATCACGCGTTTGTTTTACGCCAAAAATTTTCACCGCAGCCTTGTAAGATTTGCAGTTAAATGAAAATCACCATCAAAGACGACAGTTTTGTGAATAGAGTGTTGTATTTCATTATATTAGTGACTACAACGTGTCTTGAATTGAAGTTAGATTGGAGAGCTAATTACAAGGTAATAAAGACGTTTTTTATATAGATAGGTAATGTTTTATAGAAAACAAATTGTGTTTGTTGTTCAACAATAATATTATATGTATATAATAAAATGTAATAAGTGTGCGATATTTATTAAATTATTCCGCTTATTGGTGCAATGTAACAAATAGGTATGCATTAGGTACGTGCTAAGAATACAGAGTGAAAATTGACGAAAGATGATCATGCATAATGCATATATATACCGGATATCCGAATAGAGATAGTTGTGCTACGCGATTTTGGCGAAATATATACAAATAAATTAAATTAAAATTATTATGGATTGTTTATTGTTATAAAATAATTAATATTTATTATTACTTTTAAAATTTATTATTAATTTTATTATAAAATAACAAAGAAAACATTTGTGTTCGAGGGACACGTGGACACATAATGAACTAGGTTTTTCGTTCTTTCCGTTCATTCGTATTTTGAATATTTTGAAACCAAAGTGAAACGAACCAAAGTGTCCATTATTCTTAACCACCTTGACTATTTCTGAATAGCAACTGTCAATCATATTCAACTCAATTTAACTAAAATATAATTAGATTTTAACGCCAATCACCGTGTCTTTAACATCCATAAATTTAAAAAATATTTTAACAACAAAATTGTCGAGACAGTGACAACGTGTAGCGGTCATTGTCGGATCAGAAATAGTCGGCCTTTCGATTTTGAAATGCTCATGTGTTGTGAAAATGTTGTGAAGGTTATTTTACTCGTTATAAGAAATAGAGTGATTTTAGAGTTGTTCATTATAACTCTAAGGTTATTTTTTGAGCAATAAATAGAGATTTTTTTGTAGTTAAACTTCTTTAGGTGCGTTGAGAGTAAAATTTCAAGGTCGCGTCATGGCATTATCGCACGTCATGGAGGAAGGCGACGATTTTTTTGCACGATGATGCGAAGCATCAGAGAGTGCTTTACGATCGAAAAATTTTTTTCGCCTCATTTTTGCAGCTATTCTTATTATTATAGCCTTGTTAGTTCACGGAATCAAGATATTTTGCATACTATTGTCGAGATAATTTAATGGAGATTAATCCCATACTTTTTAAAAATTGATTTACTTCAATAGAATTGGAAAAAAACACCGAAATAGGTTAAAAAATTTTCCTGTCCGTCATGTGTGAAACCTGAAAACACTATAACTTGTGAAAAAATCCATCATTTGAGTTAATTTTTTTTTTTAAATATTCTAATCGACGATTGTAGGTCACTGAATGCGAATGATTAATTAATTCAGTGTCGTTTAATTGCAATTATTATTACTATTTTTTTTATATTTCATAATTAAATGAGCATTATGAGTCGTGCACTTTTGGATTTTCCAAATTTTCTTTGAATCTTGCCAAAGAAGTTTCACTTCTGACACGTGTGCTCGGCACACACGCTTTTTTGTGGGGACACAAAAAGCTAGACTCGATAAAGAAAGGTTTGTTTCGAGCATAATTCAATCTGCATTAATATGATAAAATTGCCAATTTTATAAAACCGAAGGTATAACAGAATTTAAATTTTATCAAAAAATATACTTACGTACATACTTATTATAAAAACAGCATTATACTTACAAAATAAACATACCATTTAGATTGAACAGGTATCAGATAGGATCACTTGTTTTTCTGTAAAATTACAATTAATTTAATAAATCAGAAATCAAACTCAAACTCAAACATTTATTATGTCACTGCTCTATAATGTTTCTATACTACAGAAAGACAGAATATCACTAATTAACCTCAATTTACATAAACTATAGATATAAATAAACAATAAACATCAACAATGACACTGTCAACATAACTTTGATATTATTTACAAGAGATTTGTTAAAATAAATTTACAATGGAAGATAACTGCTACCCGTGCGACGAGCCCATTATCGAGAAGAAGCCAGCGTGCCCTTTGCAGTGCATGTCGCCTAAATGTAAAGCTTTTCAGGTATTATGTTATTTATGAGCCACCGATCGCGGTTCCGCCCACGATTCTCATAAAACCAGCGCAAATAAAATGGTAAAATACCGGTTTTTAGAACAATATAGCTCTAGTTGAAAATACACCGGTTTTTAGCAAGTATATACACATAGAAAAAATATTATTTCTTTATATTATATGTATAGGTGATAAAGGTTATATTGGTGCTTATATTGGTGTAGGTAATAGGTGTAAGTTGCCTTCAACTTTGTTTCCGAGGAACTACGACTTGAGTTATTTTAAGAAAAAAGCATATGTGTTTCTTAAAGGCCAAAAGCACACCGCTTCCTAATTCACGGTTAGCTCCACCTTTCTCCATAAGACCGTTTTTATCCCATCCCATTCACCTCTATGGTAAGCAACACGCACAACGTACGTCTTTGGGCGGCGCACTTTGCCAACAACATCGGCCATTGCGTCTGCTCGTTTGCCTTCCAATGCTATAAAAAAAACGACGTGTGGCACTCGGGGACTGCTGCAGTAAAGCTATTGCATGCTATGCCTTCAAGCCACACCTCCGCCCGTCGGAGTGGGGAGCGTGAGGTTTTTTCGTTACGGAATTTCTCGATTCGGTCCTCGCGCTTAAGGCCCGCGATAGAAGCTATGCAATATCTTAAAAGGTAATAAGGTATAGTTAAATATCTATAACTCTATCCTAAAATGAATCCAATGCTCTATATTTTTCTATATGGTAATTATTATTTGTGTAGACCGTATAAAAACAAAAATGAGTAGAATAAGAGTGAATTAACACGCTTTCATCGAAAACTTCTAAATGAAGACCGACTATTTATAACAAAATCAATGTCATGTTCATTAAACATTAAGATTGAGGCTCTAAGTACGATAGTCCCTCGTGAATCAATATTTTATAGCGCTGGCTTGAGCAACCGACCTTATATTTAAAACTTTTGTATTAGATAGTTAAAGATATAGGTACTGGAAGAAAGAAAGGAAAAATTTATTGAAAATTACACATTTGGAATACTTTCTGAAAAAGCAGGTCAGATAACTATTAGCACTAGTCTAGAGTCTAGATTTATAGTTATAAAAAAGTAGATATGCAGTATTTAATTTATCTGCAGTTTTAAGCAAGAAATCCGCATTTTCAGTTCAAATACCTACATTTTCATCCGTGTAATTTTTGTATGAAAAGCACGATCAAGCAATTTGGCAAGGCGAATGAATAAGCAGTTTTTAGTTGAATCTGATTTATTGATTTTTATGAACGATTCAAATAGCATGTTGTCACGAAATTATGAACAATAAGTACTTATGTATCTACCAGTAGAAATAAATGCTAAGTTCAGCAGTGAGCTTTATGCATCGTAATATGATAATAGTAATTATTTGCATTCGAAGCATTTCTCAGAAAGCAATGAAATTTGTATTAGGTTTATAAATCAAGTTTAATGTTATTTGTAGTATCTGCTGTTTTAATGGACAATAATATTTGAAATAGGTTGGTAATTATTTTAAAGTGAAGTTATTCGAAATTATTTTATGTTACATGATATTTATGGTTTATTCAAGTTCGATTTACTGAAAACGTGCTTTTTTAATAACAATTGAAGGCAAATAAAATTGCTAGAATTATCTAAAACAGTAAATGTGTCTTTTATACTTATTGTTTCACATAAAATGTCTTAGACTCATATTTGAAAGTAATATCTTATCGATCTTCAATTCGGTCTACACGTCACACCAATCGATTTAATACTAATTCAATTAAAATTTTATATTTCGTAATTATCACTATTCCAGGCTCCAATCGACACAAGCAAGACACCGATCGTGTGGGTGCTCGGGGGCCCCGGGTCCGGCAAGGGCACCCAGTGCGAGAAGATCATCGCCAAGTATGGGTTCACCCATCTCTCTACGGGCGACCTGCTTCGAGCTGAGGTGAAGAGCGGCTCCGAGAGGGCCAAGTGCCTCACTACTATCATGGAGAGAGGTACTATTAAACTATAGGCTTAGTGTGGTGAACATACGTTTAAATGGTGAATGTGTGTATGTTTAAAAACATAGGTTATACAAATTCAAAGAAAAAGGTGGAAAGTGCCTTAGGACAGTTCCTAATTCAAAAAAGATTCGTAAGTTTTTGTTTATTACAGGGTACCTAAAAATATTTTTTTTTATTCGATCTATTTTATTATTAATGAAACGACGAAATATGGCTCACTGATGTGATGTGTTTAATAAATGGCCCACAGTTATTAATGCCACTTTAATATTCATAATAGCTAAGTAATTACTTCGATATCGATTGTTAGTTCAATTAACTAGTTATTCTTTGTTAAGCAAATAAGGTGGGTAAATTTTCGAAGCATCAGACAAACATACAAAATGTGTGTCCATTCCATGTCCATTTGTATGCTTAAATCTTTAAAACTACGCAACGGATTTTGATGCGGTATAATAGATAGAGTGATTCAAGAGGAAGGTTTTAGTAGGTATACAATTTATTAGGTTTTAGAATTTAGACAAATCGGGCGAAGCCGCGGGCGGTTAGCTAGTCCATAATATTAGATACTAAATGTACATTCAGTAATTGGTGCATTAGGCATTACTCTATTTTATATATCTAGTATTTACAATACTTCAATGTTACTTTCCAGGAGAACTAGTACCAAATGACATAGTGCTAGACCTCCTCCGCGAGGCTATCGTGGCTGCCTCTGGGCAAGCTAAGGGCTTCCTGATCGACGGCTACCCGAGGGAAAAGTCCCAGGGCATCGCCTTCGAGAAAGCTATTGCTCCTGTTACTGTAAGTTTCAGTTTTAATGCACTTTGACAAAGAGAAAGAAAATTATTTTATTTATTATACAAAGTTAAAAAAATGGACAAATTATTCATTTTTCTTTGCATATATAATGATACATTTCCTAAAGTTTTATGGTGGTTCAGAAAAGGTTTACTTCAACTTACTTTAGATTTGGAATTGTTCCTACAATTTGAGAAAGATTTTTATACAATTAATTATGTATTTAAATCTTGCCAAAGAAGTTTCATTTCAGTACGTCATGTGCTCGGCACACGCTCTTTTTTTTGGACTTTAATTATATTTAAGTTATTGTTGTAAATGTATCTTTCATTCAGTTTTATGGTTATTTATTCATTCAATTAGGTAAATCATTAATCGACTTATGGCAGATTTTTCAATCCTTGGTTAAAATTTATCCGTCCAATAAAGTATTACACGAACATTTTAAAATGTCACCTGTAAACTGTCATGTACGGACAATTAGAATACATTTTGAAATGGTAGTTTAATACGTTATTCGATGAATATGTTTTAACCAAGGATTGAATCTGTCGTTAATATATTCCAGGTGATAATCTACTTCGAAGCATCATCCGAGACGCTGACGCAGCGGCTGCTCGGGCGCGCGGCGAGCTCGGGGCGCGCGGACGACAACGCGGAGACCATCAAGCTGCGGCTCAAGACCTTCCTCGATAATAATGATATGGTGCTCGCTCAGTACCCCGATAAGTTGAAGAGGGTAAGTATTTTATCTATATATATATATTATCTATATATCTCTCACGCGTCCTACTATAAAATACAGATTTAGTTACGCGCGAATAACGTGCGTAGGACGTGCGAAGGTTTAATAGGTACTTAGTTAAGTCTTCTTATTTACGTTGTTTTAGTGTTTCTATTACTTACGTGTGTTTCATAGGTACGTCACTTGTCCTGAGGTCTATGTGAATATGTCCACTGAAAATCAGTGGAGTGGTCACATCAATGTGGTTAGATTTTTATGTCACGGAATGGACGTTCCATTTTATGGATGGTTTAGTTTTTAATTATTTTTAATTTGTATTTCAATATTTCTTACGTTTTTTACACACGTAAGAGACTAGCTTTCATAGCATTTTGATTTGAGTGCTTTGAATACAATAAAGTTTCCGCCCGCGACTTTGTATATGACGTCGAAAACTTAAAAAAATACCAACTACGCAAAATCGGTACAGTTTGTGTTTTATAATGTAATTTATAAAACACTAGCTTACCGACCGCGGCTTCGCCCGCTTTCTCTAAAATGATTTGAGATTTAAACTACCCTATCTCTCAAGTTGGATCGAACTGCGAAAAAATTCGATCACGAGGCGGGACTCGAACCCTCATCCTTTCGTGCCAATCCAGGGCGGATGCTTGACCAATTCAGCCACCCGTGACTCGCCAGAGCGATCGAATTTATTCTATTCTTTCAGATGATTAAGAGCTAGCGCACAAGTGCAACTTCTGTCTCTGCAACTATTTTATCTCTCCCATCAACTCTATGGGCTAGTAAGAAAGTGCGCGCACGTAGCGAGTAGCGACGCAACTCCCCGTAGAGTTGATGCAGGGGCCAGGGAGAGACAAAATAGTTGCGGAGACAAAAGTTGTTCTTGCGCGCTAGCTCTCACATTATTTATTTATTCGTTACAGATAAACGCTGAAGACACCGTGGACAACATCTTCAGCCAAGTGCAGCAGATCCTGGACCCGCTCGTCGCCAACTAACTCAACTGCTCTAGTCTTGTACATATTATCATTTAATTTAAATTAACGGCCTCTGCTAATAAAGTATATTAATTATTACTTATTGAGTTTTATTATAATAATCACTTTGGGTTTATTGACCGGATTTTATCAAACAAGGAGATCTCTATAGAATCTTAGTGCTGATTTACACAGGGTCAGTAGACAAGTTAACTGTTTACATAGACTTTAAGCCTCTGTACTGAGTTCAAATCTGTTTACACAGGGTTTTTTTTCGGGTGAGCACTGATTTGCCTCGAATTTGTAGTCAGTTACTGACCCTGAATCAGCACTTATAGCTTGCATCTGAATCTGAACAATAAAAAATATATTCAATACGTAAGAACTTTATTGAAAAGAAATTGCTTAAATTTATAATTTTCGCTTATTCCTAATAATAATTAAAATAAAATATCTTCTTTCGTTCCTATCCTAAATATCTAATACCTACACATAAATTTTACTCCACATTTTTGCCTATAAATCTATCATTATTCTATTTTTTTTTTCCAAAAGTAGCTTCTTAGATAATAATTATCTACAAACACAGAATCTTGCTACAAAACTTTTGTTCAATATTATTAAATCTATAGTTTTTGTTACTTTCAAGTTACTTAATTGATCTTTGATATACTTATAATCAATAATTGTGAAGGAGTTAAATTCTACTTAAATGGTTAAATTCTCCTGATCCTACTCATCTTAATTGATGATTATTTCAGTAATTTTTAATAATTAATAATAATTTAAAAGTTACGGCAGAATCATTTCTTCCTGTTCTATCTCCCTCTGACGAACGGCAACAGCAGTCTCCACGAGGAGGTACAAACACTTAAATTTCTCCTCTCTTTCGTAAGGCACCACCTGAAGACACGGTTCCGTTAAAAACTACACTTACAAACAAAATCTCATCAAAAAGGAACCATCGTATCAGGTGATGCCGGCGTTAAAACTGATCAAAAATAAAACAGTATCTTTTATAAAACGTTTATTCATAACATCAAACAAAATATTATCACTCGAATGAAACCAAAACATTTTCTAATTTGACTCTAAAACTACAATGTCTGTACAATGATATTGTATCGAATTTATATTGTTTTAACACCGACGTCGCCTGCACATAATTCCCGAAGATATAAATTTAATCTTAAATTAAAACTTTTAATTTAAATCTAAATAAAACAACACAATTTATATGATACTGATAACAAAATCATACACGCTACTTCTTAGATATCCTAAATAATTAACTAAAATCACAATCATGCTCTAAGAGCCAGCGCGCTCGAGCAACTTTGTCTCCGCAACTATTTTGTCTCCGCAACTATTTTGTCTCACCCACCCATGGGCTAGTATGAAAGTGCGCGCACGTAGCGACGCAACTCCCCATACAATTGATGGGAGAGACAAAATAGTTGCGGAGACAAAGTTGCTCGTGCGCGCTGGCTCTAAAGTGACTTAATTAAATCTCTGCCCACACGTGTGTAATGCCCGGTTTACACGAGCTAAGTAACTAAGAGCTTAGTGCTTGTCACTTATACTAAGTCCGTGTAAACCGGGCATTAGGCAGTTTTCAAATGCGATACAATAAACTTTAAACTTTACAGCCAAGAAATAAGACGTGAATTTCAACGAATGTGTCGCGCGGACTTTTTGACGATCTTGAGATTGTGAGTCTAGTTGTTTATATTTATTTATATACTCTTTATTCAGTTTCATCCCCAGTTTCCTAAGGGTCAAATAGTGCATGGCATCCCCAAATCTTCACAAGTCCTAACACCATATTAAAAGCTAAATTTTCAATCAGCAAATCTAAGTATAACACCTATTACAAATTATTATCCCCCCCAAATATTTCCAGATCCACAAGACCATCGCGTCCAAGTAGGCCACCTATTACAAGCCAGATCCCCAATATTTCTATCCTCAAATCTTCTCCATACCCACAAGACCACAATAAATGAATTTTAATTTGACACGACCATCACGTCTGTAGGCCGCCTATCATACAGTCAAATCCCCAAACATTTTTTGAAGTTATACTTCTTTTGGCGCGATGAAAAAAAATGATGAGAGTGAATTTTTACGATGCGAGCGCACATAGTAGGGGAGCCCAGGATGCTAAATGTGGATTTACTCGAGCGTCACGGGAACCTATTAGAATTGGTAGATTAGAACATAGCGAGAAAAAAAGGTCCTATAATGTTTTCACTTTTAGCGGTGGGGAAGGGTTTTTTGATTTTTTTTAATTTAAAAAAGAAAAAAATTGGCTTGGAAATACTCAAGCGCGTTAGATATTGATATTTTGCATGCTCCAGGACGTCACTGAAAAAAAGTATACGTTAATCTGACGATTTAAGTGGCGATTTAATCGCTATGAAGAAAGGGTAAAAAATTAAAGTAATATTATTCGAGCGCGTCAGATTAATATATGGGGGGGTTAATTACAATATAAGAAGTCCCCATTTCGCTAATCTGACGATTCGAGCTCAACCTTAGGGAATTATGGATTATTCAAATTTTCCAGCGGGGCCCCTGAGCGCACCCACCAAGCATAACTGCTCATATTGACTAGAGGTACTAATGAATAGCTAAGGTACCGTCCCTTATAGTAATCTGACGCGCTCGAGTAAATCCCAAAATCCCCTCTTGGGCTCCCCTACTAACACCGACACCTAAATATAACAGCATGAAGTTAGTTCTAGGTAGTATGAAAATTGATAACTATGTTCAAGTTGTATATTCTAGTATTTTTTCCATACGCCAAAGAAGTATAACTTCTAACGCGTGTACATAAGTACACAGTCTTTTTTTTATCCCCAAATCTTCCCAACATTAGCTCATTAAGTATGACACCACATGTCTGTAGTGGCCACTTCCAGCTCCACAGCGACGGGCGGCGGCGGAGGACTCACCTGTCTGCGCATCGGCGTGAGTTGCGTCCACACCGCGTTCTCACCGAGATCTGGTGTACTCACCCCGTCCTCTGTACTCACCGCTACTACTGGCGTTCTGGAGGAGAGGATGGTGCTGAATAAAAGTTCAGATGGAAGAGAATAGCTAGTAGTGCTAAGTAGGGGAATTGTTTGAGAGTGAAGGAGATAGCTTGTTTCGTAATTCCTGTAGAATAATAAGTGTTGTGCTCATATCAAAGATTGTTGGATTATTGGATTTCTGCAAAATGGATAAGATAGTATCTCAAGCTTTTTATTGTAATGTTACCAATTTTGAAGGTATCAAAAAAAATACACGAAAGTGACCGTTTTAGTGAAATGTGCAAAAATAAATATTTCAATTTTAATGTTAATAAATTGAGAGCTGTAGGAAAAATCTAAAGAATATTTTATTACTATTAATCTGTGAATATTGTACAAGATAAAAAAACAACAAAATAAATAAACGACAATTTATTACTATTACCTAACTACTATAATTTATTTTCTACTAGCTAGAATTCTATTATCAAAGTCACCTACCCTCTAACAGCATGCAGATCCCGCTCCTCCGGGCCATACCGTATGACACTCTGCCACACGGACGGGTCGTACTTCACCTCCTCCTCGCTGATCGCGCTCGAGTAGCCCTCCTCAGCATCCACCAGCTCGTCCCCGTCCCGGTACACTAGGAGACCATCCCCGTAGTCATGGGGACGACTGGGGTCGACTATGTTCTATAGAAATGGTTGGAAAGTGGTGGGGTTAATGTTCTGTAGGAATACGGAATGATGTGGGATAAGGAAGGAAGGTTTTGGAATAAATTATTATTCTATGATAGAACGACCAACCGTAAGTTTGCCTGATGATACGATATCACCACCGAAGACACGTTTGCAAAGGATCATACAGTAATAAGCGGCTGAACAGCTTATTTTAAAATTGTCATGGTTCCATTCAAATCCGCAAAAAGTCACCTCGAGCGGTCGGTCGTTGGCTGCTCAAGCTGTCGCTACAGACCGCGCAGTTGACGGCTTGAAGCGGATGCGACTGCTCAAGCAGTCCGTGTACGGCAGTGAATGAATGTCTACCGCGCGGTCGCCGCTTCAAGCCGTCCGTCTCAACTGCTTAAAGCGGTCCATGTACGGCCGGCTTAAGTTAAAACTTTTTACTTTTATACGAACCTGAACCTCCACTCCGTTCCACGGCATCATCATGCTCCCGGGTGGCATGCCAATACCCGACGTGGACGGCAGCCCCACCATGGGCCCCACGCCGGGCGGCTGCTTACGACCACGACGCGATATCGTGTAGTGTAACGGGTCGTGTCCCTCCCGTCGGATCATCTCGGGCAGGATGCGGCGGCGCGCGTTTATGAACCAATTGCATACCTGCAAAGTTCTTTGCTTATTGAAATGTAGCATTATAATATATTATGTATTATACTTGGGTATTGTGTAAACCTGTGTGTAACCTAGCTCAAAACTGTGTATAGTAGATCTAGAAGTGTATGAAATTATTTTTAATATTTAAATTTTCTTAATATTAAAATTATATTAAAGGATACGTTTCTCAATTTGAAAGCAGAGGGCCAGTTTCAACTGCTGTAAGTACTTACTTTACATTATTTACGAAATCTAGGATATCAGTATTGTGATTAGCTTTACAAAATCACCTGCAAAACCGTCAAATTAGCCTCTTGACTCAGCGCCATCTTCTCCGTGTCGCTCGGATACGCATTATAACGATGGTCATACAGCCACCTCTTCAGAATGCGCACAGAGTTCTTGGGCAGGTTGCCCCTACGCTTGCGAACTGCCCCCACCATCACGCCTTGCGGTGGGGGCAGACGGGGCATCATAGCCATTGGCGGCATATGGGGCATTTGGGGCATTGGACGCACTGTCTCCCAGTCATTTGTCGTGTCGATGTCTTCGTTAGAAGACGTTGATGGGAAACGGTCTCGCGCTGAAATATTTTCTAGAACTATACAAAATTCTATGAAACCATCAATGTAGGTACCTATAAAATTTCGCATTATTCTGTCAGATTTTTTTCTATTAGATATTTTTAAATTTAATTAATGGTATTTGTATTTTGTTCGGTATTGCGTATTTTTAAAGCGGTTGGAACAACAGATAGAAAATATTAAAAAAAAGTCGAGCAATTAAAATATAAAAAAATTGTGTCGAACCACATTATAAATTCATGCATGCTAGTCTTAGGATAAATTCATGCATGCTAGTCTTACAGAAGATGAAATGTATAATACCTATTGTATTGTGGATTAGCAGATTAATACATATTGACATCCATTTTTATTTAATATAGAATTTGAGATAAGCAATAGCTTTTGGTATGCGATCATTTACGTTTACTATATGAATATAATTAATTAATTATGAATACTAGGATAATTTTGATCATAAAGACACTAAGTATCTGACTCCAATCTGACTCCCATCACATCAAAGAGCGCGTAACAATATTGTCAGAGAAGTTTGAGTCAATTTAGTTTTTGTCAGTGCAAAAGTTTTTTGATAACATTGTCAAAACTTTTCTACTTACGCAGTTTGATTTTCATAACTTTAATCACGGATTTTCGTAGCGTGGCTATTTTTTCAATATTTTAATTATTTCTCAATAAAATTTCTTGTACGATCGTCAACGCTTGAGGACTTTCAGCAAACTGATTGTTTTTTTGTTTTAAAAATCGATCTGTTTTTGTGACAAATGACAACGACGTGTGTCGCTTGTCGACGGTTTGATTTGAATTTTCGAAATAAAAAATATTCTTAACGGCCAGTTACTTTTTTTCCAGTAACTAGATAGGTTATGAGTTTGTATAGCTTTTCCATTTTGTTATCGTTGTGATAGTTGAATTCTTTTCCTCTTTTAATAAAAATATACCTTAGAAAATAATTTAATGTTGGTTACCCACAACTACATTCATTTTTTTTAATGTTCAGTTTCTTATTTAATTAATAACTACTTAAATTATAACTGTGATTATAACCATTGTGGAATTGTATGATGATATCAAAAAAAAAATTGCACCTAACGCAGTTTTCATACTTTATTCTTTTTTTATGGAAAATTTAATAATTAAATTGTAACAAGATTTAAGTAGATTAGATTTTAACTAACAAGATTTCATCTTATTTCTACGAGCATAGCCAAAAATTGTATTATCCGAATCAACGAAGAAGCGATTTGAACACACCCCGAATAAAAAACATTTTTTAGCCATCAAGTAGTAACAAATAAAACACCAAATCTACTGAAACATAATATATATTTAATCTATCAAATCACTAGCCGCGTCGGGACTCGTCATCATGGCGGGCGCGGAGGCCGTCGCGGGCGCGGGCGCTTCGTTTCTCTGCGCTTTTTCCATTGTGTCTGAGAGGATCTCTTTGAGTGTGGTCGCTAGTGCCTTGGGGTTGCCGCTGCTGTCCAACTGTGCAGTTTATAAAAAGTATGAGATAACACTTAGAAAAAAGCAACGAATTGAGAATTTTTGGCTTGTCAACTTTTCCTTGATTTTTGCGTTAATTTCACTTTTGCAATTTTAGCTAACATAATCCTTCGTACGGAGAAATGTAGGAGCATATCTGCATGTATATCAGTTTAATTTCTACTAACAATATATAACTGAAGAATTATTGTTTGTTTGATCGCGCTAATCACAGGCACTACTGGAACTATTGGACCTTTCTCCAAAAAAAAACACTATTGATGTGTACGTGATCCCCGAGTGCTATATCCTACATATTATGTACCACCGTGAACAAAGTCACGAGCACAGCTACTTATATACACTTACCGTAATCACATGTCCGCCGAACCGCTTGTGCACATTCTTCACTTTATGCGCCGCCTGCCTCACGATCTGCCGCGCCGCGTTTATCTCGCACTCCGGACGACCTAGTTCCGACAGCTTGTTTTGTAATCTTGTTGCTGCTACCTGATAGAGAAGAAAATAGTTTTTCTGCTAAATTTTGGTATTCGAAAATAATATATCGTAGCATAAGACGCGCTCAAAATACGTATCTAATGAAATAGATGTCGACTGACCACTCTGCGATATTGAATTCTAAGCACGTTAAATTACAAAGAATCTGGACTAATTGGAAACCATTTCAATACGTAGGTACCTATCAATCATACTTTAAAAAAAACCTTTTAAGCTATTGCATAGCTTTTATCGCGGGCCCTGAGCGCGGGGACCGAATCGAGAAATTCCGTAACGAAAAAACCTCACGCTCCCCACTCCGACGGGCGGAGGCGTGGCTTGAAGGCATAGCATGCAATAGCTTTACCACGGCAGTCCCCGAGTGCCACACGTCGTTTTTATTTTTTTATTTTACGTATTTACCTCATTATCAACCTCCAAAGCGACGATCTTCTCCGGCCACTTGACCTGCCTGTTAAAGATGTTCGACATCCTCGGGTTCCGCGGGAAACCCACCAGGATGAAACCCTTCGCGTCTTGGTTCATCAGCATCTTCTCTTTTATTAGGTCCACTGTTAGTTGCTGCGAGGGGATAGTGTTGTTATTTGAAGTTATGCTTAGGAGGTGATATTGAGCTGTAACTAGATTCAATTTTATGTTTGAATATCACACTTGGACGTTAGATTTCGCGCTTAAAATTTTAAAAAAAGAACTATAGTTTCAAGCATATTATCTCGAAACATTTCAAGCATTTATTTTTTGG
Source organism: Colias croceus (assembly GCF_905220415.1). Lineage (NCBI taxonomy): Eukaryota > Metazoa > Arthropoda > Insecta > Lepidoptera > Pieridae > Colias > Colias croceus. The sequence goes on along the minus strand of NC_059539.1, from coordinate 1,452,968 downwards.
TAAAATTGTACTTATTTCAATAAATATAAGTACCTACTTTTTAAATGAACAGCGATCTTACCTAGCGCTCTAACATTTTTTTATTTCTTCGATCTAGAATAACGTTCTCATGCTTATGAATATGTTTTCGATAGCTTTAAATTTATGAACTACCGTACTCTAGAATATTACCTCGGAAATATCCTCTTGCGCGTTCAACTTATCCGAAATCATTCGTCCCCTGGCGGTGTCCTTCTCCGCCTCTTCCCGTATCAGCTCCCCTGGCCTTATCGTCATGTACCCTGTGATGCTGGCCATCGTCTCCGCGACCGTCTGGTTACCGGCGCCAGGTACACCGTTGACGAATATTACAGGCAGGTGCCTGATTGGTGACATATCGTACCCCGTATCCTCCTGAGAGGTTCAAGTATGTTATGAATGATGAATTATAACGAAATTTCATAAAAACCTATTTTGATGTTCTATGAAATTTATGAAATTTGCGTTATCTAGGTATATATAATATAATGTTGATCGGATGTGCCTTGATATAACTTAATACTAACCTCGCGTATTTGCCTTGAGTAAAAACAACCCATTCCGGTAATAAATTATCCACTAGCAAATTATAAATGTAAATTATTTTGGATAGAAATTAAATTCATTTCCAAAAGTGTCAACTTTTTGAAAACGGTACGTCTAGATTTTTGACGGTTTTTGAACGAAGACAACGTTTGACAATATTTATTTTTCTTTTCTTCAGAGTGTATTGTATATCCTTTTTGCATTTAACTATATTGAAATCTTTTTGCACGAAATAGTTACTACACCTATTTTAATTTTCAGATAACAAAAACTAAATTATAGAAATACACTTGAAATACACATAGTTAGAATATTTTACAAACGTTGGTCGTTATCGGTTAAAAATTTTAACGGACGGCGGTGTTAGAATTTATTATCGCCTTTATAGGTATAAAATGCTTTAAACTATATCTTCTCTTAATATATATAAATCTCGTGTCACAATGTTTGTCCTCAATGGACTCCTAAACCACTTAACCGATTATAATAAAATTTGCACACCATGTGCAGTTCGATCCAACTTGAGAGATAGGATAGTTTAAAGCACAAAGCGGGCGAAGCCGCGGGCGGAAAGCTAGTATTTCTTATATATTTTAACAATTATAGTATATCGACTTCCACCTTAGCCTAGCTAAGTATATGTAGAATGTATATTTTTATAACGCTTTTTAAGTTCTTACACACTTATCATCGAATCCCACACTTCGTTTTTAAGATATTGGCTATTATGTTTTCACAATACCTAATTATGTTATTGCTGTGTGCTGTGTGTTATAAATAGGTATAATATTATGTTCCCATCGATGTTCTAAAGTTTAAAATATATTTAATTTTCTATGGAATAGCGGTCCCGGTGAAATGAAAAGCTCATAATTCACAAATAAGTATAGGTAACACTCCTGAATGACTTGTTTAAACTTTCTCCCGCCGCACTGGGTACGTGGTCTATTGAAAGCAAAATTGGATGTCAAATGAAACGGCAATTACTGTGTCATGGACGATGGACATATCCGCCGGGTAATTTATACTACCTGTGGATTATAACAATACCTTAATTTATGGATGATTGTATATAAACTAGATGCTCTTTATAAAGAGGTTTGCGACGTGCGTGATTTTTACTGTTTCGTATCGTATATTAAAACTTACTTAACTCAAACAAAGGTTTAGGTTTAGGACTAGTGAAATATTGTAGAGCTTTTGTTTCGAAAGTTATTTAAGAATATGCATTTTCGAAAATATTCCAAAAGGCAAAAGTAACTACATATTATGTATAATATAAAGTACCAACAGATTTTGTTATTATGAGCCTTCTTGAAAACGTATCTTGAAAATGTACTCTATAACTGTTTTTAGACTTGTCATTTTCATTCAAATCTTTATCTTCACCGAAGCGAACAATAAATGTGCAGTAACGCCTAAAATCCCAAAATACCACCTACTAGAGAAGTGCCATAGATCAACATTAGGTGTCGCCGCACGTGCGAACTACGAATCTCTTACAAGCTGCTTCCGACTGGGCATTGAGAAGAAGGCTTTGGCACTAAACTTTAGCCCCAAACATGCATGGAATAGTTCCCTTGAGTATTCTTGTGAAGTGCTAAAGTGTGCGGAGTCGGAAGGCGGTTTGTCGCTGAGTAATGATACGAGATACGACTATTACAGTATTTATGCCAAGCCTATACGTGAGTGCTTGATTTTTAATAATTTATACCTACTAATATTATAAAGAGTATATATTTATAACTACTGAGTTTGGTAGGTACCTACTCATTAGGCTATTTTAAGTTTTAATTCCGGTTCACGCAGTTAGAGTACAGTCTAGTCTCTAGTAAATTACAGGTCAAACTTTCATATTAGGATTTTTATTCGCATAAATTTTAATATAAAGAACTTGCACTCTATGAGACAACGGGATGACTGTGCGGCCAGCTCGTAGAATATACAAATAAAGAAAATAATTTAAAGGATTTATTTCACAGCTAATGTTAACACGACGTGCGTACCAGCCTCAGGAATGTTTTACTTACTGGACAACCAGTTGAACTATACGCAAGCTCAGAACAAATGTGAAAACATGAGTGGCGTACTAGCAGATGTTACTAGCGAGCAACGCACGGACGCGCTTGCGCAAGTACTAATCAATGCTAACTTGGCAGCCGCTTATGTTGGACTTACTAAAAACAACGGCTCTTCTTTTTATAGTTTGAATGGTAAAAAATAATAAGTATACTTAATTGAAAAAATGTAAAAAAAATATTCAAATTATTTATCTGTGACAGGAAATTCTCTGGATTGCACAACATATAGAGCGTGGGCTCCAGGCCATCCGCGAAATAACCCTAATTACAATTGTGTTGTATTGACCAAGCAGCACACATGGCGAACTACAAGATGTAATAACGCATTCCCATCCTTATGCGAACTTTTTCCAAATGGTCCATACAAAAAAGGTTCTATATTTACCAATATCGGAAATGGTAAGATTTCCTTGGCTCTGTATAATAAATAAGCTTTAAATAATATATTGTAACTACATGCTACTACATGCGTTGCAATTTATAAATACACTGTAACATTTTATATATAATTTCAGAAACAACATCTTTCAACGAATACCATGAAAATGATGATGCAGCCAACATCACATCTTCAATGTTTAATTTCCTTTAATACAAATTATATACACATTCAACTATGAATTTTCCTATGAAATAATATTACAACCATTTTACAACTTTAAGTAGTTTTTCCCTGTTGGATGGATGATGATTAGGTACCTATTTCGTGAAATGAAATTTCAAATTGAAGTGTTTTGACATTTGACATATTGACAGTGACATCAGTTTATTGTATTTGTTTATTTTGCTAACAAAAAATTAGTGATTGTAGATTTGATTTAATAAAATCCAATTTTCTAAGGCATTCAATTGAAATGGGACAAGGCAAGAGCCAATTCACGGAGGAAGAACTTCAGGATTATGAGGTAGAGGTCGCGTCAATTATATCGATTCAAAGTAAATCTTATAACATTGTGTGACTAATTCGTTATTTTTTGCAGGATCTCACGTATTTTACAAAGAAAGAAGTCATGTAGTAAGTAACATCGTATACTTTATTCTATAATTGACATGAATACAGTTGATTTAACCCTTTTATTCACAATTTTAGTGCACATCAAAAATTTAAGGCGTTGGCACCGGAAAAAGTAGGGCATAACAAAAACGCAAAACTACCCATGACAAAAATCCTACAGTATCCAGAACTACGCGTGAATCCCTTTAGGGATAGAATCTGCAAGGTGTTTAGTTCCAGCAATGATGGAGATTGCACTTTTGAAGATTTTCTCGACATGATGTCAGTGTTTAGTGAAAATGCCCCTAAAGCTGTTAAAGCAGAACATGCTTTCAGGATATTTGGTAAGTGAATCTAACGATTTATTTTGCTTATTTGATTTGTTTAATCATTGTGTATATGTTGCAATGCACATTGAGTATTATGTTCAGTAATAATTAAATTGTTTCCCTTATAACATATTGTCTTGTTTTTCTTGGCCTTGTTTAATTTTGAGCTATAATGTGATTGGCATAGGCAAATTTAATTCTCATATTTCATTGATTTAGACATATTTTTTGTTATGTCCTCACCAGAAATGCAGACATACCCAGTACCATAACATGCTCACATTTATTTTTCTATAAATAAGCAACTGAATTGAATTATTATCAGTTTCTACTTTCTATCTTTACATATTTTTCAACAATTTTTCTACAGATTTTGATGGAGATGACATGATCGGTGTATCTGACTTACGGGAAGTTATAGAACGGTTATGTGGCCCAGAGCTCAAATTGAGCGACTCAGAAATACAGCAACTAGTCCAAAACGTTCTAGAAGAAGCAGATCTGGATGACGATGGAGCGCTGTCATTTGCTGAATTTGAGCATATTATTGACAAGAGCTCAGATTTTTGCCAGTAAGACTTCATAATTATATAAATTTTCAGCAATTTTCTCAAATGGGACAGGGGTTGTCAAATTCTCATTTGAAAATTTTGTTTTATACCTTTATTTTAGCATCTTGTTGGGAAATCCTAAATTGTAATAGGAACAGCATTTAATATTCTTGGTTCTATATGCTGTATTGTGTTTTATTAGGTGACTCATTTATTAACTTTAGGCTCAAGTGATTCAGAATTGATGGAAGTTTATTTAATTAACTGACTACTTCCAGAGCTTGCATTTTTAATTCAAGCTGCTTTCAGCGGTGGTGTTGTCGATATTGTATTCACTGCAACTTTTTCTTACACTTGAATTTTCATATAACTTCAAAAAGAAAAACTTTTAATGTAAGCTTCAATTAGACTAATCCTGTAATGTATAACAAAGGGCGGCTCGGCTCGTGCTCAAAACATCGCTCATCCATTAACTGCTCGAGCTGCCCGAGTACGGCTCTAACTTGTATGTAAATCATTGGAAGATAGTTTTGCTTATTAGTAGAATAAATTGTGCACAATTATAAAAAAATTGATTGACTAATAAGATTATTTGTTTCAGCTCCTTCCGCATAAGACTATAATGGTAACAACTACATGGTGTTTTTTGAAGAAGAAGATATATCATTCCCATAATCTAATTGGGATTTAGAGTGAAAGTTCAGTAAAATATGTGTTCAATACATATATTAATCATCACAAACTTTATTATTGTTAATTTATAATACTTTTTTGGATAAATGTTTGTGTGTCTGACTACAGTACAGTGAATCAAATTTGGATGATCATATAGATTTTAAGTTACCATACTTTTTATCCTCTAATTAATAAGGTAATTATTATAAATTAAAAATTTCTCAACTATTCTGAAATTAATTATTATCATTTAAATTTTTATTGTATTTGTGTAAGAAAACACTTTATTTAAATTAATTTTTTGTTGTATTTGTCTTCCTTTATGTAGTCCAAATATTTACAATGTTTTTATTGTGTTGTTATAATGATTTAAAAAAAATTGACTGCCAAATTAGTAGATTAAGGTTTTTATAAGTAGTGTAATTTGAATATAAATATTAAAAAAATTTGAAGCAATAACTGTTTGTTTTAATATCATTGATCAGCTTGTGATTTGAATGAATGAATGAAAAATTCTTTATTGCACACTAAATACAGGATTAGAAACTTAGAGCTATACAAGTAATAACAGGTACAGAGGGTGGTCTTATCGCTGTAAGCGATTTCTGCCAGATAACCAGAAAATTAAGAAGGATTACATTCATGGTGGTGGTGCATCACAGACTTTATATTAATTTTATCATATGAGTGTGCAAGTCGTTATAAAATTACTGAAAGTTATTTATTATCTATGCTTTCCCTTTATGTGCAAGAATGAATTATAATAATGACTACTAGTTACATTTATGCTGTTCTAACAATGACCACATTCATACTTTTTATATTTCAAACTATAACTTTGTTAATAGATTCTATGTCAGATTACAGCTACTTTGAAACTCATTCAAAACAATTCAAACAATAATTATTACCGAGTATAAAAAAATATTTATTAAAATAAATGTTGAAAAATTGATTCTTACATAAAATAATTAATTCAGTTCTGTAGATATCCAGGCAACTTCATTCTCATGAAAATCCATGTTGTAAAGAATGAAACAAGTATACAGAGGAATGCCACAGATATAAGTAGAATTCTGTTTAATTTTGGTGTTGATGGGTTGTGTGTTCTGTCTAGGATGATGAATCCGAGTCCACCAAGAGAAAAGAGGAAGCTGGACGCCAATCCCTCCATAATATATTGTCCATTGACTCTGTTCGGCATAAACGCTACAGGACGGCTGTGTCCGTGCTCATCTGTGGTTGAACCTACGCTAGGAGGCTCCACAATCACGTCATAAATAATGCCTGTAACAATACACACATTTATTGGTATACTTAATACGTACTTAATCTTATGGGAGTACAATCACTAAACTAACCTCCTGTTACAAGAAAATACGATAGGAGCACTAAAGAGAAGGTTGTCATAGCTGATGGGGCCTGCAGCCATGATGGCTTCTTAATTTTTATATTAGGTATTTCAAGCACAGTGAATGGTAATGCGAAAAGTGCTTCCATTTTTCGGTAAATTATCAAAACAAGTAAATTATTACTGATTGCAGCGGTTATGTTTTAGATATGACGTTGACAAGATTTCAGTAATCAGTTGCCATTTGACTTGTTCAACCTGCCTGAATAAATATATAACAACGATCAGTAAAGTAAAAAAAATATATTTTACTACATAATAGTTAATATTGAGCCGATACTGTGTAAATTTTTGATGCATTTTAAATTTTAACATAAATATTTCGTACGAAATTGTGTCGTACACACTTTATATTGATTGAAATTTTATTACAAATTTATTGGAAAATACCATAAAGTAGCAACACCGCCAAAGTGTACGTTTTGATTTTTTTTAGTGACATCTATTGGTAGCAAACTAAAATCGTAAAGACGTTCCGTTTTGTGAAATAATTTTATTTCAATAATTATTTTTATATGAAGAAAGTATAGAAAAAATAGCAGAGTTAACATATTAAATAACATTAAAATTAGTGGTACCAAAATAAAATACTTAATGTCAATTTATTTATTTAGTAATTATTTTCAGTTGATAAATAATTAAGATTTGAGAAAAGCGAAAATTTTAAAAAGGAACGTTGTGCTGAACTTACCAATCAGAAAAGGCTGTTATTATTAAATGTTTAAATTTCATTGGTCTATTTTTAAATAATTTGTCAATTGCATATTTTAAACCAATGGAATATCCTAAAGTTTATGAAATAAAATTAATAGACCCAAAGAAAAATCTACTGTGAAAAAACTTGGAATTTGTTAACTGTCAAATTCATTAAAAATGTTCGCGACTTCAATTCATCAGTTTCGCTTTTCGTGATTGTGGCCCAGTTTTGCAATTTTTTATGTTTCCAGATGGCGATCAGTGTTTTAGTTATTTAAAAATGTCTTAATGTGATGAATGTGCTTGTGAAATGTGTCGTTTGGTTATAAAATAAATATTCCGCAAAGATATGTGCTTCTTTTAAATTATTACACAAAAATGAACTGGAATGTGAATATTTTACTTATATTACGATGAAGGGTGGACTGTGTATCATTTACACGTCGTTATTGACAATTTCGGTACTGTCAAGGTAAGATAATTACAATGTATTGGACACGAAACAATGTTTTCATTCATATGTCGATATTAAACTCGGTTGTTTTTGTTACAGTTGTGCCCTATTTCTTTTGGTAGTGTCCGAAGCTTTGCAAGTAGATGATATTGAGGCAAAAGTGGACCTATCAGGACTTCATAATGTATCAAAGAAATCGGGTGAAATTGTATCTGGGCCAGCAGATGAGTTGCCGGAGAGACCTCCTGAAACAGATGTACCAGGGGAGCAGCACACAGAGGAAGATGACAAGAAGATGAAATTCCCGGACACATTGTCTGTGAACTCCGTAACAACAGATGGGTATGTATTTATTGTATATTTCCATATATTATTGCATCATGATACGATACAAAAAGATTATTAGTTCATAGCATACAGCTTGAGGTAAGTTCAGGGTAAATATGTAAGTTTTTTATTATGTGCGACAAAAGATTTATGAACCAATGAGAACTGAACACTAAATTAAAATTGTATTAATCACAAAAATTATAACCAAATGTCTTGAAATTTTTACTTTAATTAGGGTCATTGCGCCTGTTCGCGTCCACCTGCCTATTCGCGTCCATTTTGCGGATATCTTTTAGAAAATTCACGTAAATAAGTATACTTTATGTAAAATTGTAATAAGAAAAATTTCCGATAATACCTCAATGTATATGAGACATGCACACATATTCAAAATATGCCTGCGCAACTTCTATCCTATTTAAAAAAAATATTTAATTTTGGCTATTAAACGAGAAAGCTAAAACGCGCTGAATTTTGAGAAAAAAATAGTGCGCAGCGTCGCGTTTGACGGTAAGTATCTTATTGTTAAATGTGAATTTTTGAATATGTAACTGTTTCTTTGCTTTGCTAACAAAACGTGGAATAGTATGGATTATAAATCAGCTTATTTCTTTCACAATTAATAGCTAAAATAAGGTGGACGCGAATTACTACACCGATTTTGTACAACTTCCATTTTGCGTCCACAGTGGGCGCAAACTATACCTATAGTGCATAACAATAGAACATATTGCGTCCACATTGTTTTTCATTACGTAGCAATGAATTGTTTGCTAAAATATGTAATTTAGAATAGATTGTAAATTTTTGACTAAGACCACAAGTTGATAATTTAAATTTTCATTCAAATTAGCAAATTTTTATGCTATTTTTTCATTTTAAAATGGGTATTCTAAAAATGAGACTAGTATTTTTGAGAATGACAGTCAATAAGTCTGTGGTTAAGAAAATAATATAAACAAAAAAGAAATTTAATTCATTAGAAACTAAAAAATAGGGTAGGTAGGTAATCTTAATAGAACTGATTATTATTTATTTACATAACATAACTTTGTTTTTTGTTAATTTTTGGTTCTAATAATGATGAGAAGATAAATATAAATAAGTTTTTCCAGTTGCCTCACACAGTGAATTATATTAATAATAATGTTGATTTTAGGGTTCCAAACCTCAAAAGGAAAAACCGGAATCCTTGTAGGATCACTTTGATATCCGTCCGTCTGTATGTCCGTCTGCCGGTCTGTCTTTCTGTCAAGACCCTATTTCTCAGTAACGCGTAGAGGTATAAAGCTGAAATTTATTTTGATTACTCAAGTCTACGGTCCCTTGAAGCAGTGAAAAAATCACACTTATAAGCCAAAGCAATCAAAAGATACAGCCGTTTATGCTGCAAATTTTCGTAAATTTCGACATTCGCAAGGGAATCAAAACCTACAGGGTACTTTAGGTGAACACAGATACTTGAAGTTTGGTACAAAGCAACGTCTTATAGCACAAATAAGGGAAACATTGAAAAAATAATCATTTACAGTTAAAACATATGAAAAAAGACAGGTTAATAAGGAACCCTCGGTATGCGAGTCCCACTCGCATTTGGCCGGTTTTTATTAAATAACTATATTCGTAAATAAATAATTTATTAAAATCTAATTTTTATTTGCATTTATCTGATAAAATATCACCCAATACACTCTTAATTCCTTTTCTAAGCTGGTGGACGCGAACTGGTCCACGGGTGGACGCAAACTGGAATTTTTGGACGCGAACTGGGTAAAACGCCTAATTCTGCTATTTGTCTAGATAAATAAAAACCACATGATATTTCCAACACAATTGAAAGTAAATCTTAAAATAGACTATGTAATAAACACGTTACATAAATTTTGCGTTGAAATTTGTTCTGGAACATTTTTATTTTCTCCTTCAAACTTTCCAACTGCACTAAGTGGACGCGAACAGGCGCAATTACCCTATTATCTTTTATTACTTCATAATTAGTTTAAAATAAAATTAATAAAAAATGTAAGGAAAAGAAGCAATGTTAAAACAATTATTTTGAATGAGTAAGTAGCTATTGTCCATTTACTTTGATGTTATTATATTGGGAATGATTCAGCAGTTTTTTTTTATGTTAACACTGATTGGCTCTAATCATGCATAGGATGTAAATCTTATACAGTTTAAAACCATTTAATTGTAGGTAGTTAATCTTAATATGAAAATCTGCCTATGTAGACTATATCTGTATTCTTAGGAGTAGATAATATATAGGCTATGTACTTATTTTTTCTATATCAAGCTTACTTTAACATATTTAAAAGTAAAAAGTGAACTCCAAAAATCACACTGAAGTTTGTAAACATAAAAAATAGTGAAATACACATAATTTATATCAAGAATGTATATCATATTTGTTTTATCTTCCATTTCCTCTGAAAATAACTAATTATTAGGATGTGATTTTAATTATCTAGTTGTAACGTTATCTCCATAGATATGGGTTTATGTTTATCATTTTGTATAAACTTAACCATTTTGTTATTAATTTGAATCATAATATTGTTAAATTACAAATTTTAACTTAATATTGGTTACAAATTTATATATTTTTCTAAAGGGACCTAAAAACTGAATTAAACAAAAAGCAAAGGATATGATAGATGTTTGTTGAACTTAAGATCTTCAAAATAATGTTATGAATTTCTCCAGTACCGTTGAAGACTTCCACTAAGCTTTATTCTGGTGTTGTGGTATAGGGGTATATATACGTGTACTGTGTGTATACTGTAAAGTGCTTATAGCCTATAACATACAAGAACAATGTTATCTGGTTACATTTGTTATTTAGTTGAATGACTAGCAAGTTCATTGAATGACAACATGGAATTAATGCATTTAGAGCTTTAAAAAATAAAAATATATTTTCCATCACTAAAAGTTATAATATTAAGCAGTTATATTATTTATAGTATAAGCATAGATTCTATAAAGGGGTTGCTTAGAAATCAGTTGTAAAAAATCTCTCACAATGCCCTCTTATCAAACGCACAAGTATTTTTTTAAAACTCATCTCGTGCCAAATTCGCGATATCGCTTATCGACACTGAACACTGGTATAAGTTTGGTCTTGGTCGATGTTTATTTTAGTAAGTACCTAAACTTATCTCATGGCAACCTCGTTAGTGTAGTGGTTACGACGTATGTGTCATAACTCGAAGGTTCTAGGGTTCGATTCACGATGTAGGATATTACTACTGAATCCATATAGTAATACGGAGTCCCATATAATCCCTTACCCTTCCCAGTCCTTGCTTTTATTCGCCGCGTCAATTCTTTGCTTGCATTCCTTGCATTCGGCCAATCATTAGTAAAGACCATTCTGAAAAGATCTTAGGCTAAGCGCGCACCACGATTTTATGCAGCGTGATTATTTTATCGCAGAAATACAACGTATGAGTTACTATGAGAATGCGCGCACATGCGATTAAATAATCGCAGCGATTTTAAAATTGTGATTTGTCACATTTTGCTGCGACTGCTCGCGACGCGATTGTCGCGAAAATGAAATGCAGAATATGAAATTGTATGGTACCGCGCGCACTGCGATAATAAAATCGCACACTCGGGCCCGGCTGGCACTTCACTTGTGTTTCGTCTGTCCAGCAGTAAACATCGTAGTGGTATAGGTAGGTACTGCTTGGTAAACATAAACTCAGTAATCTGTCAAAGGTTTGAATTTATTTATTTATTTAACACTTTATTGTACAAGAAACAAAATAAACATAAAGGTTACAATAATAAAAAAAAATAAAAAAGCACAAAGGGCAGCCCTTTGGCGGAATTTTCATTCTATACCTAATAGCCAAAGAATTTTTTGGGATACATCCGAAGTTCATTATATTTCTGATTAGCTTTCCACCCGCGGCATCGCCCGCGCAGTCAAAAATAAACCCGCATAGTTCCCGTTCCCGTGGGATTTCCGGGATAAAACCGATCCTATGTCCTTTCTCGGGTATCAAAATATCTATATACCAAATTTACAGACAGACAGAGTTACTTTCGCATTTATAATATTAAGTAGTATGGATAAAAGAAACTTTTGACAATTCTATCTGCTGTAAAAGAATGAATCCAATATTGACGAATTTTCTTTTTTTTTTGCCTATCCTCCAAAGTAGTAAATAAAGACAAGCAACTTGTACGAAATCCATGATGAAAGTGAGTAAGTATCACTATTAAATTATCGCTGTGCGCGCACCGTACTCTATGCGATTTTCTACAGCGCGATTTTGAAATCGTGTCGCAAAAATTAAAATCGTGGTGCGCGCTTAGCCTTAAGCCTCTGCTTCTGCTGCTTTTAGTCACTTTTATTCCACTGCGGTGCTTATGAAATATTATTTCTTTCAAGTATTTTTTGAATTTTTTTAACAGTAGTTCTAAATACTCAAGCGTTAAACTGGCCTTCAAGAAAAGTAAAAATATTCCAAGCATTTAACATAATATGATTAATGTAATCGTTTAATCTGTTAAAAAAAGTTACCGCTCTAATAATTTTTTGTTTTAACACGATAAGCATTCGACCGTGAGTATTAATGTCGAGAAATCGAAAGTACTGCCTAAATATAGCTTCGTGTACTATTTTAATGGTTATATTAACGGTTTTATGAGTCCGGTATGTTTAGTTTTTTTTGGTTTATCGATTACTACGAAAAAGTTGTGAAATCTACGTACTAGTTGGTGATTAATGAACATTACGCCAAGTTGTTTATTTTGTGAAGTGATTATACAGAAGATTTGTACTGGATATAAGCTAAACAATTCATGCAATTTTTTTTGCAATATTTATTATTTAGAACAATTAAGTAGGATTAACGAGTAAGATTAACGAGAGAAGCTTTTGCACCGTGGGTATACTTACACATATAAACAAAGTCTAGGGATATTTAAAATTTATTTAATTTAAAATATATTCGTACAATACATAATATCCCTAGACTTTGTTGATGTGTGTAAGTATACCCATGGTGCAAAAGCTTCTCTCGTTCTTTTAATCATATTTTGCATTTTTCGGAAGAATCAGAAGTCAAGGCTACTGAACCATTATCAAAATACTGCTATTAACATTTCTATACCACAAATAGTATCAATTTATAGGGGTTATCAACAGCAACTTACATTTATGCATACGTCACAGTCTACGTACTATATCGTACGTAGTCAGATTTATTTCTACACGCACTTACGAAATTCTTTGTGTCAGTGACATCTATTTTATACCGCGTTGCCTAGCAGGTGCGTGGTCATGATATTTGGCCAATGTCAGACACACCCGCTCATTAACATTGAACGAGATTTCAAGATTCGTACCACGTTCTCACAGCTTTCTATGAGATTGCTTGCTTGTTATTTAGCTTCCATAAAAAATCTGCGGTTTGAAACTTACTTGAAGGAATGCGGATCATCTAAAATGTACTTTTTATGTAGTAGAAAACTACGATTCGAACGCTATGTGCTATGGCCTATGTGCTATCATGAGCACAGGCGGTTTGGCTCTATCTTATTAAACAGCTTAATTTATTTGTATTAACTAATGAAAGTAACTTATTCAGTTCGAAAGCTTTACAAATAATCCAGCTCAATCAAAAACAAATCTGAATTAGAAATGTAATTATAATTACATATACCCAAAAAGACTATCAAGACTTGGCCTATCAGAAAGTTAGGCTGTAGTCTATCCTCTGGACAGTTATACAATGGTCTATGCATGAAATCGGTTACGTAACTTATAATTAAAGTGAGATAATACGATGGACACGTACGGAAGTTCGGCTAATCAACAATGGGGTGCATTGGCTGAGGTTATCAGCCTATCGGTCGTTATGCGAACGCCTTGGGCCAATTTAAATGGCTTTCAGAAACGCGTAGGTGACTGTGGACAATCTAGACTGAATTGTTTTTCCGAGAAGTGGTGTGATTTAAATTGGATGGAATAAAAACAGTTTAGAATACGCATCCAATTTGTAGTGTTCTTAAACACTTCTTTCTTTGATTTTCTGAAATAAGACTTAAGTATAGTTTTCTAAAGTATTTATTGTAAGATATCCGTGTTAGATACTTCAAGATATAACATTTTATACAAACTTTGTTCTGTGATGACGAATGGAAAATTGAATTGGCCTGTGCAGCCGTTCGGAAGACGTTTAGCTCTAAGTTTCAAGTTCATTATAAATTTATTGTCCATTATGTACACAGACTTATAAGTCACATGGACAATTGGACATTCAACTTGCAAGATTTTGCGTCAAACTACAAGTTGCTCGTGTCCACACTCCACGTGCGGTAATTTCACTTGACTCAGAAAACAATTAAAGCAAGTCACAATCACTTTTAATGACGTAATTATAGTTGGCTGATGATAAAGAGATCCTTTTTGCTTTATACGATACATTAAAATAGAAGGTTATTGGAAATATTGATTATATGGATCACGATACTAACTAAATTGAACGTGGAATTGATGGTCGATCGCATGAACTTGTCCTTACAGGCGGTCTCCGACTGGGGCGATGCCATTCTGGTCAAGTTCAATGCTACTAAGACCCAGGCGTGTCTATTCTCCGCTAAACGGAGTCCATTCCATCTGACTCCGACTTTCCAGGGTGTATCCGTGCCGATAACCAACCACCTCGAGCTTCTTGGCATCACCTTGACGCCTACTCTGAACTTTGGTTCCTATATAGAATCCAAAGCCCAAGTAGCCTCAAAAAAGCTTGGAATTCTGGCGAAGGTGAGACAGTATTTCAGCCCGGGACAGTTGCTCAACCTTTATCAAGCACAAGTCCGATCGTGCATGGAATACTGCTCTCACCTCTGGGACGGTTCCGCCAAGTACCAGCTGGAGGCGCTTGAGGCGATAGAGAGGCGTGCCAAGAGGCTCATAAACGACGATGAGCTAGTAGGCAAAAAACTCCAGAGCCTCGCTCATCGTCGCAGAGTGGCCAGCTTATCGGTTTTTTACCGGATACACTTTGGTGAGTGCGCTGCGGAACTTCACGAACTTGTTCCGCCATCCCCGTTCTTCCATCGATCGTCGAGGCGCACAGATTCTAGGCATCGCCATATGGTGGACGTTCCATGTACCCGGACTAAGCGGTTCGATTCTACATTCTTCATTCGAACCGCAAGGGACTGGAACGCGCTTCCTGAATCTGTGTTCCCCGACGAGTACAATATGGGGGTCTTCAAGCGAAGAGTGAACCGGTACCTACTAGGGAAGCGCGTACCATCTTAGACCGCATCTCAGCTTTCCATCAGGCGAGATTGTGGTCAAGCGCTTCCCTATCCTAAGTAAAAAAAAAAAAAAAAAAAAAAAAAACGTGACAAATCGTATAAAAACGGTTAGCATGTTTTACGCTAAATAATTTCATGCATATCTGATTTCAGTAACCTAGGTTTATATATTATAGCTTTTTCTTATAGTAATTTATTCTAAACATGACTAGAAGAACATTTACCACGATATTTGAAAATTTTCCTTTTGTAAGACGTCCTGTTTTCATTGTTTGCCAATTTGACTAAAGCCCTACCATGATTCTGTTTATCCCCTGATTACAAAGCCATCTTTCATACCTCGTTACGCGAAGTCACTTGTTGCACTCGAGAAGTATCACCCTGTCGTAATATTTCATTCGCTGTTTAGATGATAGTTTATTGGTTCTACTGATTGGCGAGATTGGCCCGAGTTTCAGGACAATGGTACTAATGAAACAGTTTGAGAGGCACCTTGCAGGCGATGCTTTGTCTGTGTCGCCGTAAAATTGTAAACAACGTTACATTATGCCGGGTCCAGACTGGTGAAACGTAACATGCAATGTAACATTCTGCCTTTCATTGCATGTTCGCTGCAAGCGTGGACGCATAGCGCGCTCTAACGCGCATTCACTACGAACCTCCCGTATTCGTGTTCCTTGCCCCTTTGTGTTCGTCGAAAAACCGACAAATCACGGATCGCTCCGCGCGCGGCTTGTCAGTTTGCTTCCAATTTACAATATCACGGATAGTATCTGCGATGGCAGGCAGATGTTATGGATCATCATTTTTCGGCAGATTACAATAATAGCTTTTTCGCTGACATAGGTTCAGCAATATGTATGGATTAATCATTAATCCATACATCTTGCTCATCATGAATCATTAATGAATTGAATTTAAAATCCATACTATAATAATATTATAAATGCGAAAGTAACTCTGTCTGTCTGTCTGTCTGTTACTCTATCACGCCTAAACTACTGAACCAATTTTCATGAAATTTGGTATGGAGATATTTTGATACCCGAGAAAGGACATAGGCTACTTTTTATCCCGGGAAAATGACGCAATACCGGAAATCCCACGGGAACGGGAACTATGCGCGGGTTTTTCTTTGACTGCGCGGGTGAAGCCGCGGGCGGAAACCTAGTACCTATTAAATAAACACTTAACTTATTTTTAAATTATTTGAACAGCACAAAGTTCATTATTTAATTTATTATTCTTTAGTTATTTATTATTCTTTTGTTCATTATTTAGTTCATTATTTAATAATTTAATTTGAGTGATAGTTTCAAATTGGCAGTATTGAAAAAGCAGTAGAAAGTGGCTGTTATAAAATAGTAGTGTCGTGTGATGCCGGCCTAGAATAGCACTACCCCATCTCTACCCGTAGGTGTCGTAAAAGGCGACCAAGGGTTAACTACATGCAAACGGGCAGCAGCGTTATGCATGATCTCCCCCACCATCAACTGCGCTCGCCAACCCGCCTGCCAAGCGTGGCGAGTATTGGCATTCTTTCCCCCCAAAAAGATACACATAAAAATACATGAATAGTGCAACAACAACCAGGCCCCTAGTACCCGGCAGCTCCGCTATTCCTGGCTACGGTAGCGGCCATGGTAACGGCGGGGCAAGGGGTGCTAAGAATCACCGGAAGCGATCCGGCTACCACTCCCGACGACCCCTGGCCCTGGTAACATACAACGCACGCACGTTGAGGACGGACGAAAAGATTGTTGAGCTGGAAGAAGAATTGAGTAAGTTACGCTGGGATGTCATAGGGTTATCAGAAGTCCGAAGACAGGGGGAGGACACGATAACGTTGACATCCGGTAATTTATTCTTCTACCGGGAGGGCGACCAACAGTCCCAAGGTGGAATAGGGTTTATCGTTCGCAGACCCCTCATTAACAACATCATATCCATCGAAAGTGTGTCGAGCAGGGTAGCGTACCTGATCCTCAAAATATCTGATAGATATTCTTTAAAGGTGATTCAGGTCTACGCTCCGACCTCGGCACACTCAGATGAAGATGTGGAGGTAATGTATGAGGACATCAGTAAAGCCATACACACCTCGAACACACATTTCAATGTTGTGATGGGGGATTTCAACGCGAAACTGGGCAAAAGAGGCGATGATGAGTAGAGAGTGGGGCAATTTGGATTTGGGCAGCGCAACCCGAGGGGCCAGAGGCTCGCTGAGTTTCTGGAGAAAGAAGGACTCTTCATGATGAATTCCTTTTTCCAGAAATCTCCGCATAGGAAGTGGACCTGGATAAGCCCCGACGGTAAAACGAGGAATGAGATTGACTTTATCATGACTACAAAGAGACATATATTCAATGATGTTTCTGTGATCAACAGGGTCAAAACCGGCAGCGATCACCGTATGGTAAGAGGCACATTGAATATAGATGTGAAACTCGAAAGGTCTCGCTTGATCAAGCCAACTCTTCGACCGTTCCGCACCCTAATTCAGAACCCCGAAGGCTTTCAACTCGAGCTCCAAAATCGCTTCGCTTGCCTAGGCGATGACGTATCTGTGGACGATATGAACAACAGGCTTATCGAAACGATTCGTACGGTAGGGTTGCATCACTGCAAGATTCCCCGTAAGAATCGAACACAAAAACTTTCCGACCATACCCTCAAGCTCCTGGCAGAGCGACGCTCTTTGCTACTGAATACTTCCGATGAAGCGAAGTCATATAGGCAGCTCAATAGACGAATTTCAAAGTCCTTGCGACACGATATCCGCTCCTTCAATACGAAAAACATTGAAGAAGCGATACAGCGAAATAAAGGCTCAAAAGTGTTCGCAAGAGATGGATCTATTGGGCAAAGCCGGTTGACTAAGCTGAAGACGGATAGTGGCAAAATTGTGTCGTCTCAACCGGAGATACTAGGCGAGGTCGAGAAGTTTTATGGACGCCTTTACACCTCCATTGCTAAGCCTGTTGCGAGTCCGGCGAAAGATCCTAGAGCCCGACTAACCCGACATTACACCGAAGATATCCCGGACATCAGCCTGTACGAGATTAGAATGGCTCTCAAACAGCTTAAGAACAACAAGGCGCCGGGTGAGGATGGAATCACATCTGAGCTTCTGAGAGCGGGTGGCACACCAATCCTCAGAGTGCTACAGAGGTTATTCACTTCCACCTTACTCGAGGGCACTGCACCAAAAGCATGGAGCAGCAGTATGGTTGTCCTCTTCTTCAAAAAGGGAGACAAAACCCTGTTGAAGAACTACAGGCCAATATCACTGCTGAGCCATGTTTATAAGCTGTTTTCGAGAGTCATTACGAATCGTCTCGAACGCAGGCTTGATGACTTCCAGCCTCCCGAACAAGCCGGTTTCCGAAGAGGCTTTAGCACCATGGACCACATACATACGCTGCGGCAGATTATACAGAAGACGGAGGAGTATAATCTGCCATTATGCTTGGCGTTTGTGGACTATGAAAAAGCCTTTGATTCGATCGAGACTTGGGCCGTATTGAGGTCTCTTCAGCGTTGCCGCATTGACTATCGGTATATCGAAGTGTTGAGAAGTTTGTATGAAAACGCCACTATGTCAGTCCGGGTTCAGGAGCATTGCACAAAGGCAATTCCTCTGCAGCGCGGGGTCCGACAAGGAGATGTTATTTCTCCGAAACTGTTTACCGCTGCTTTGGAAGATGTCTTCAAGCTCCTGGACTGGCAAGAACTTGGCATCAATGTTAATGGCGAGTACATCTCTCACCTTCGATTTGCCGACGATATCGTAGTCATGGCAGAATCCCTGGAAGACCTCAATACAATGCTCGGTGGCCTCTACAGAGTTTCACAGCAAGTGGGCCTTAGCATGAACATGGATAAGACGAAAATCATGTCAAATGTCCATGTTGTGCCCACTCCGGTATCAGTTGGAAACTCTATTCTCGAAGTTGTTGACGAATACGTTTACCTGGGACAAAGCGTCCAATTAGGTAAGTCCAATTTCGGGAAAGAGGTCAATCGTCGAATCCGACTCGGCTGGGCAGCGTTCGGGAAACTACGCAACATCTTTTCGTCCAAAATCCCTCAGTGCCTGAAGACGAAAGTCTTCGAGCAGTGTGTGTTACCGGTGTTGACTTATGGATCTGAGACGTGGTCGCTAACCGCGGGCATGGTGCACAAGCTTCGCGTTGCTCAACGAGCTATGGAACGGGCTATGCTCGGGGTTTCTTTGCGTGATCGAATCAGAAATGAGGAGATCCGCAAAAGAACTAAAGTCACCGACATAGCCCACCGTATTAGTAAGTTGAAGTGGCGCTGGGCTGGGCATATAGCCCGCAGAACCGATGGCCGCTGGGGCAAAAAGGTTCTAGAGTGGCGACCACGTACAGGACGTCGCAGTGTGGGACGGCCTTCAACGAGGTGGACAGACGACCTGATCAAAGTGGCGGGGAGCCGCTGGATTCAGGCCGCTGGTGATCGGTCGTTTTGGAAATCTTTGGGGGAGGCCTATGTCCTGCAGTGGACGTCTTGAAAGGCTGGAATGAATGAAAAATGAATGAATGAATGAATAAAATAGTATAGATTTATTTGCTTAAATAGAAGCTAATATTATCGCGCCAAAGCTTTTCCCCTTTCAATTTCTATCCCCTATATCAGTAAAGTTCCATCAATCTATAGTTATTAGGTTGTCGCAAATCCGTTTAGGTGTTCAGAATTTACATTCAAATATAGGGAAATAAATTTGAATTATAATAGCCAGTTTCACTGCTTCTGCAAAGGTTTGTTAGTTTATCTGTCAGTTAAAATAACACATGATGTATGAAATAAGATGTAAGTGACTATATGAGGAACTCATGAAACTGACTGGTTCTACCTGTTGTGTGTACATAAAACGGCAACATGAATAAATGAATCCTAACCTTTCGAAAAAAAAGCGTGTTAATAGATATGTCCTCAACTGCAACAAAATCATCAAAGATCAAATAGGAACACACCTACCAATCAGCTATCTTTAAATTGCGTGTAAATCAATAAAAATCTCAATTTAATCATCCACGTTAAATGTCGGCCAACAGCTAATAATAATACTTTGTCGGAATAACTTATCAATACAATCAATCGATAGTTCAGGGTTGTTAAGAGTAGCTCTGTTTATAATAAACTGCGTATTACTGTGACGTCATAATATAGTTTTTGCAAATATTTAACACCATTGTTGTTATTGTTACATTGAGCAGGAAGTTGATGCGGTGAATTTATTTGCTGGTTTATTTATATAAAGGACTAGTTGTTCGCCTCTGTTCTGCCCGTGTGTTCAGTTGTTTACCTATTAGCTTTCCGCCCGTGGCTTCGCCCGCTTTGTTTAAAACTCAAAACTAAAGACATTATAACCTTTCTCTTGAACCATTCTATCTATTAATAAAACATCATCCGTTGCGTTATTTAAAAGATCTATACAAACATAGGGAAAGACGGCTTTGTTTTATAGGTACTATTTTGTGAAGCTGGGACGAAGCCGAATGAAAATCCTTCAGACGTCCTTGAGCATTCGTAATGAAATTAATGATATTCGTAATGAAATGAGATGCGGTAAAAAATATAGTCTATATTAACTACTGTCTAGTTTTATGACTGACACAAAATCATACAGAAAAATAGCTCTAACATAATTTCGCATTGATAATATTTGTGAAAGTATAATTTAAAAAATAACTCTAAATTTAAAGGGTAAGAATAATTAGTACAGCCAGCCACAATTATATGTACAAAGTCAAATGTTGCAGTGAAAGTGGGAATACGGTTGCATTGTAATATCTGTCTGTGAGGCATTGTCGCCAGACACACTGCACGGTTATAAATCTTATTGCGAATGTAAGAAGACTTAATTTCCATTATCACGATTTCCTGTTGCGGGCTAAAGGTGAACTGAAATTGTCTGAAACATGATTGGTGGTATCGGTGTATATAAGGCGGAATTTACACGAGCGACGAGATATGTAAATTGTCTTTATTTATAGAATTATGGTAGTGTGTACGATGTATGTACTAGATGCTGTTTATTTGAGAACGTAGTTGAATATGTATTTTTAAGCTTTAAATTGTTTAGTCATTGATGCTTTTCAGTAAAAGCATAGCAATGGACAATTTTTTGTCACTAATTGTACAAACAAGTACGGATGCGTCATTTGGCAAAATTTTGTGGTTGGTTCTTTATTGGAAAGCTAAATATGGTGGATTATTAATTTTATCAGGCGACAATTTTTAAACACATTTAAAAAAAATTTGAATTGAAGTTTTCATGACTTAAAAAGTTTTGGGTCGCGCGTTGCTAACCAGCCTAAACAAATGTGACTCTTATCTCAAAGGTCGTAGGGACTACCATTTTTGGTGCCGTTTCACCGTCAAACACAGCGGCATTAGAATACAATCGCGCGGGAACGGCGGGTGTTATATTATAATCAGGCTTTCCACGGGTTGTAGCCGTCAAGCTGTCTGGCTGATGTTTTTAATAGCTGTAAATGTAGGTATGTATAGATTGGAAAGTTGCTCTGTTTGTAGGTATTTTTTGTTTGGTAGGATTATCGCCGTGAGGAACTTTTTGATTGGAAGTTCGGATCACACTTTATTTTTTTGTTAACTTTGTGTTTGTATATCCGCATCTTTATACTCACTTGGTCGAAACACATAGTTCAAGTTTAGTTGTAAAGTTTGATTAGCTAGAGGTAAAAACTAAAGAATTCATAGGCAAGTGCCAACATAATGTTTTATGTGTATTGAACAAAGTATTCTACAAGGTGTCCTCATCCTAACTGGAGCGAAGCCACGATCGACAACTCAGCTCATTATAATTACTATAGATATAATATTTACCATTACCATACACGGCTATCTGCTATCAGCTTGTCTGGGTGTTGACGAGAAAGCGGTCTCTAATGCGGTAATTGCTGCGCCGTTTCCGCGAAGTTTTTGCCGCTAATAAGCTTATGGCACGCGTAAGACCTTTAAGAATTTAGATCGCGTCAAATTATCTTGACACTTCGAATATTATTCAGGTGTTGAGGATTGTATGGAGGCAAAGAGATTCCTAAAATGCTGTTTTAAACAACATTTGGTGCAGTGCTCTAGTTCGTGTCAATTTATTTGACTTTTCTGATAATGTTTAGTTGGTAGTTGAATGTTCTATGGAAGCAGACATCCTTGTAATGCAGAATTTTTTAGAATTAATAATATCCATTTTTAAGTGAACCTTATTTTATAGTTTTATGAAGGAAATTGTACAATGGCTGCACCACAATCTAAGAGTACAGCTAAGGTATTATGTGTACCTAAATTTCATGCACAATCAATTGTTAAAACATTGATTGCATTTACTTGTTAAAATAACCTAAGTACGTACAGTATTATCGATTTACCCACATATCATGCACGATTAATTGAAAATGATTACGTGTTGCAAGTTTCCTGGCTAATTGGAATTCTATACATATCAGCATTCCTAACCTAACCCAACAAAACCTGACCTGACCCAATAGATTTGCTTACTCGACGTAGAAAATGCATTCCAGCTGAATATTTGCCTATATTTCATTTCCTATGTACTAAAACTATTAATACGAATTTAATTGTTTTAGCCTGTTTACTTTGCTACGCAACCTTGGTGTTAATTTCGTATTTAGCTGTGCGATATACAGATAAACTGTTTTTTTAGATATTCCTACTCCGTTATAGAAGTCCGTTAAAAGAAACTAAAATGAGGTTAAAGATAAGACGATTAATTGTAAGTAATACCTATAAGCCGTTAGCTTACTACAACGAAGTATATTGTATACGCCTCATAAATAAATGCCTCCAATAAACACATTTAACACCCTGTCCCAGCAATCGTGACAGTTCAATATTGTTCTATCTCGCCATCAACGATTATTTAACTTATTAGCTTTGACGTGCATAAATAACAAGGTATTATGTTCATACCGAGTCGTTTCCCCGCGCCTGTATTGAAATATGACAGTAAGGTGCGACTTTCAATACGATATTAATACACAAAGCGCACGAAAACCAACTTTCTAAGTGCAACCTCTATCACATCGTCAGCCAAACCGATTGCACTATTAAATCTCCCTGGGCGAGCCTATTAAAGTTTAACAGCCGATCTTAAATCTAACGCAGCCGCATAAACAATCCGAACAGTTATATTATTCGAAATCAATAGTATATTTATTAGTGTCTCAGGGAAAGCGCTCTCGTCGCGCTGGACCTTACGACCGACTCCCACATGTTTGTCGAAACCGACATGGCTTCGAAAGTGAAACGATAACGGCCACGATTGTAAATCCCGATACATGCGCCGACGCGTTCTATTTGCGCGTGCTTTATGGGATTCTAGTCGTAATTGCGATCGCTCAATGACCATTTTCCGTTGAATGCTCTCGATTATTGTCCAAGAGTAAATTGTGAGTATTATTGTGAATGTTGGTAGCGTGTCTATTTCCTTTAGTGGATCTGTAATGAGGCTAATTAATAAACATCGTCTGCAATGAACGAGCTAGTGTCAGGTAAACTGTGTCGAGATGTAGCCGAGTCTTGGAAATGTTAATTCAATTTATCGATGTTAGTGGATGCTTTTATATCTTATGGAACGTTGGTTAGGGAAACTCGGAGGTTCTTAGTGAAATATTATATCTACGGAATTCATTTTGTGTTCAGGTAAACTATATTTATCCTTCTTTATGTTAGATACACAAATTGCGAAGGCGGAGATGCTTGATGGTTTTATTACTTTTTCAATACGATGTTTTCAGTTTTACTTCAATTTATGAATTGCAATTGAAATCACTAAAACAAGCAATTAACCCAATTTGTAGCAAACCATTCATTAGAGAAGCCACTTGGATGAAATAAATGTAAAATATTTCGTTGCTATTTCTAGCTCACACAATTTTTAGGTAACTTTGCGAATTGCGATAAATGTTTATTATGCATAATTTATACATTGCTGCATTGAAATGGTATTATTAAAATTTTCTCTGACCGCCAATATATTGACCTTGAAACGATACTTTTTTTAAATCTTTAAGGACACATGATCCAATACTTATGTAAAAATATGCATCCCATTCAAGCACACCCCAGGAAACTATACACTTACACACGACCAATAGCTACATACCGTTGACAAAACTCATCATTTTCCGCACTTTTTACACCACTATCGAGTTTCCATAGTACCCTACAAGTTACACATCGCGACGGTCGGTCCAGTACTTGTTAGTCTGTTTATGGAAAACAATAACGCCTGATTTACTGGCCCTTTATGCTTTCCTCGTGGACACTGATTGAGACTTTACCAGCGGCTGTGAAATGCTGCTATTGGTTATAGATATTGCACGGTTATGTTGTTTTATCGACAGATAATTGTGGTGTAATCGGTCTATCGTTTTATGAATGAGCTTGGAACGGATGATGGTTAGAAGCTTGATAAATGGTTTATTTATAAGGGAATATAGGGTGAAGTGTTCGCCGTTTATTTTATAGGCTTGTATGTTCTATTAACGTTTGACATTTTCAGTAGCAGTCCTTATGAAGTTACTTATGGAGAAGTAAGTTTATCACAAGTAAAGGAACTTATGTGTGAAAAAATATTTATTATTGTTTGATGTTTCGTATTTTTTTCAAATTATATCCGATTGACTTTTTGGGGGAGTATCTTACAGGTATAGTAGCTTTTTTACTATTTAAAATTCAATTCGCATTATTTTTACTATTTAAAATACCAGCTAAAAACTGTTTTGATATTAGGTCTGTTATTTCGTTTTACCAATAACAATTTCACAGTATAATAACCTTCGCATCTAGTTACCATAACCATGAGTCTAGTTCAAATAAATTATAATAAATATCTAGATATCCTCCGACTTTCGCAAACAGTTATCCGCGACGGGAAACATACGGGCTCAAATTGCGCGGACATTAATTGATTGACAAATTGACGGACATACGGACGCATAATGGGACGCTATTTGTTATGCGCATACGCATGGCTCTGTGGTACGGCGTTGTTTATGGTTGGGTTTTGTCTTTGATTTTATAATGTTTCGATGTAGTGATACGTTGTGTATTTGTGATTTTAGAGATTAGATTTGATCGCTGGAAATGATAGTAACATGTGTTTGGTGAATGCGTCACTCAATGTGAGTTTAATTAAATGTATGGAATTCATAAGCATATTGATTTACGAAAATAAAAAAAAATATTATATGTAATATAATAAACTTTACAGTCAGTAATATTTACAGTCGTATCTCAAAATTTTATAATCAAACTTTAGTTTTGTCTGAAATTAAATACCTAAATGATTTCCAGATAGAAAAATATTCTGAAGTTCATGTACAACAAACATTAACATACACAGTAACTCCCATTTATATTTATCTATACATATAATAAATCTGTAACAGGGTCAATTCTGTACATTGAAAATATTGAAAAAATAAATAGCAGGGGGTGTTACTGGATCGAAACCAAACCCAAATATGTGATTAAAAAAATTTTTGTCTGTCTGTCTGTCTGTCTGTCTGTATGTTCAGGCATCACGTGAAAACTAACGGTTCGATTTCGATGAAACTTGGTATAATTATACCTTATTATCCTGGGCATAAAATAGGATACTTTTTATCCCGGAAAAATACGTATAAAAAAAGTAAATCTTAATTTTTCCGCGCGGACGGAGTCGCGGGCGGAAGCTAGTTGATGAATAAAGCTTTCTGAACACAGTTATACATTTCATGTATATAATTTAAAATTAGATACTAAAATCAGTCTGTAATACTCAGGCAATCAAGTTATAAATATTTATATTTACATAAATGTGTTAAACACTAGGATATCCATTATATTCTCATGTCATTAACAATTTTATAGTAAGGATTCTTGCGAACGAGCGTTTGTATCTGTTAATTTAAATATGTACGTCTTTCCGAATACAAATCATCGGGTTGTGTGGATTACATTGATATACGGTATAAATAATTATAAGTATCTACTTTATATATTTTTATTATATTTTATTTATACTTACCAATTTTTTAGTTCGTTACGAACAAAGCAAAAAGTTTATTAGTATTACATCAGTAGTAAGTTGATTTGTTGATTTGACTATATAATCCAGTCTGTAGGTATTTATGCTCTACAAAAGGTGGCGTAGAAAATGTTTTGAAACAATATTGTTTAGGTATGAAAGGTTAATAAAAATCCAAGTTTTCGACCTTGACGGACCCAGGCGCTAGCCGCCATCTTGAATTAAAGGTGCTAAAATTAGGTATATTTTAAATAACTTCTCAATTGTTTACTAAATCACAAAAGTGTCTATGAGGGGTTCAAAGAAGACAAAATTACCTAAATTTTTTGCATACATGATTATTCCGTAAGTCTTAAAAGTAAAAAGTTACAAGCGACGGAAATAATAATATTTACAGAAATCATATAATTTTAATTTTGTTTAAAAATTGTACAGCTATCATTTTTTAATTCTCTTTGATGGCCCAGGCTGGTTAATGGTGGCTTCTTAATGAAGAAGCCACCATTAACCAGCCTGGGCTATATATATAATAGAAACTATATATATAATAGAAAATTTCAGCGAAGATAATGATCTTCGCTGAAATTTTCTATTTCATTGTCTGTATTTTTAGTTTCCAACCATGAAGTTAACCAGTCCGGGCCATCAAAAAGAATTAAAAAATGATAGCTGCACAATTTTTAAACAAAATTAAAATTATATGATTTCTGTAAATATTATTATTTCCGTCGCTTGTAACTTTTTACCTTTAAGACTTACAGAATAATCATGTATGAAAAAAATGTAGGTAATTTTGTCTTCTTTGAACCCCTCATAGACACTTTTGTGATTTAGTAAACAATTGAGAAGTTATTTAAAATATACCTAATTTTAGCACCTTTAATTCAAGATGGCGGCTAGCGCCTGGGTCCATCAAGGTCGAAAACTTGGATTTTTATTAACCTTTCATACCTAAACAATATTGTTTCAAAACATTTTCTACGCCACCTTTTGTAGAGCAGAGGCTTTTACACTTCCCCACAGACTGGACTAATACACCAGTAGATCTAGAAGTCTGTCGCAAAAGTCTTCCGTCGAGTCCAACCAGCGTAACTGAATAAAATTTATAGTACCTTCAACGGTGAACCGTAACCACCTCGTCACTAAACAGCCTAACAGATGCACAATCATTATATTTTGAAGTTGAATTATTGGCGATCGCAAATATTGATGAATTAAGTGTTAACTTTCACGGAGGCTTTCAGGTGAACAATTTGCACACGGGTAAATGGAGAAAGCGGGGAGTTTTTATTGACGAATAAAATCGGCTTAGATAGTAGATATTAGGCGATTATGACTACCGTTTGTTGACTAGTCGTGCGTCCTGGCTTCGTCCGGATATAAATTTTTGGATGGTTGTTTTTAAATTTCCTTTCGATAAAAATTTGTTCTGGCAGTTTTGACTGTTAGAATTCGGTAAAAAGATTTTCCAGTGTTCTGCAGGTATGCGCGTACATACATATTAATATATTTTGCATTATAATTCATACATTGTTTAACTTTGTCCATATCGTTTTTCACGGGGAAGAGAAAACAATAAAGTTTTGCTCGCTAAATTCAGTAAATCAAGAATCAGACGGAGACAAAAATTGGAAGTGTAACCTAGGACTGTTAAAATAACAGCAAAAGTACAGTATTTAGGATACACAGAACGACACTGCAGTTATATTTAAATGTATCTAGTTAGACTAATGATGGGTCACAGGCTAAGAACGAATGGTGTTAAAGCTTGCTTGGTATTCGTTTGCGTGGGATCTAATGGTGTGAGATCGGTAAGAGTTATAGGTGGTATATTATCAGGAATTATTGTACTACGCTACAATAAAATACTTGGGTTTAATTTTAACATTAGCATTTTGCCACATTTGAAACATCAAAATATAGTCTACTAGCTTACCGCCCGCGGCTTCGCCCGTTTTGTCTAAAACCTAATAAATTATATACTAAAACCTTCCCCTTGAATCACTCTATCATTTAAAAAAACGCATCAAAATCCGTTGCGTAGTTTTAAAGATTTTAGCATACAAAGGGACAGAGAAAGCGACTTTGTTTTATACTATGTAGTGATTATATTTTTCAGTAGTAAAAAAATGTGTTTAAAAAATTATGGATCCTGGTCTATAGGCAACTTAATGATACAAATAATAAGTTGATTTATCAAACTTATCGAAAAGAAAGTTAATTGTTTTGTAGCAAATTAATTTGACAATAAAATTTGGCTGTCGTGGTCTAAATAAGTGAACTAGACTAAATCTGAAACTTAAACAATAATATTCAAATTAATGTAATTGAGATATTGTTTGTAAATAGTAAATCATATGACTACGTTGTAGAGGTATTTCACTTGCACAATTTTCACATTTTACGAGTTATAATAAGTAACGTTTATATACGAAATAGAGTTGCCACTTGTGAAGTAACTTTCTTGCAAATTTTCTTGATTTAAGTAAATACTCACGCCACGTGACTAGGTACTTACTATTATAAATCGCAAAATTATGATATTTTTTATGTAACAACAACAAAATATTATAAAAGAGTATCAACCGGGATTGGAACTCGGAAGTATTCAGCCGTAGTGAAACCAATTTACGAATCCACATCAACGCACAAATGTACCTATTCTATTGTCTATATTGCAATTAGGATATCCAACTTTTACAGACATGCTTATTTTTTCCTTAATTTAAGAAGTTTTAAAAGAATAAAATTGTTTAGGATAAAACGTGCACCAACGTCCTATAGTTGTGTGTCTCCTCCTAGTTCCGATTTGCTTGAATTTTTGCAGATGGTCTATAACTCTATGACTATGCTAAGAATAACAGCAGCCATCCCCAGGCATCTACTTCCGACAAATCGTAGACACGGGGTTCTTAATTTTTAATAGTGCTACGTGCGGTCGTTGACTTAACCAAAAAACTGCCTATTAATCTCGCGAGATGGACGGTCAGTGATCACTTTCACTGGTCCAAGATTGATGCTAGCCATCTATAAGTTACGTAATGTTGGCATAATTGTTTAATAGATTTCTCTGTACATACATAACTTGATTTATGCGACAGCTGTCAGCGATCTGATAGAGTTTATGGTAGGCTGGTGAATCTGTTATATTTGTGTATTTTCATTGTAATTAGGAGATATGGGGGATTCTGGTCTGGATTTCTCACGCAAATAAACTACATTACAAACTTCTTTAGGCGCGTTGAGAGTAAAATTTCAAGGCAATACCGTCACATCATGTAGTAAGGCGACGATTTTGGTATCTAAGAATTTTGCCAAAGAAGTTTCACTTTTGAGTTTTGACACGTCATGTGCTCCAGCACACACGCTCTTTTTTAATGTTGGAAAATTGCTCTTCCCATATTTAAAGCCTTTAATGTATGAATTCTTATTTGTCGAATCGGATTGAGTATTTCACAGTTATAACTTGTTACATTCATATGAGAAGTTAATGAATGAATGAATGAATGAATATTCTTTATTGCTTATAAATAGATAAATACAAGTGGAAAAGCACACAACACATAATATAAAATAAGCAAAAGGCGGCCTTATCGCTAGGTGTTAATTTAAATTAATTCCGTTTATAATACACCTACAGAAAAATATCTAAAATCGATATGGTCAATAAAAGTGTAGAAAAAAAAATACGCAACGCCCTACATTTCGAACTTGTACATAATAATACTTACATTAGCGATGCACTATCTATTTTTAAACACTTCCAGTGACGATAGGCATTCCGAACAAAAACATGTGACTATATTCGCTTTGAACTATTGTAATTAATTATTGTATCGTTTGATTGTAATTAATATAGCATTACGCAAAACGATGTATGCTGACGTAAAGATTTTAATTTATTACGTACTAGCTTCCGCCCGCGACTCCGTCCGCGCGGATGTCGGTCTTCGCGTGGATGGTTTATTTCTCCATTTTGAGTAACTGACAATAACATCTTATAAATATCTATTGTACCCAATTTCCAAATACGGCTAGGCCTATAATAATACGCAACGTGTGTTCGCGGTTCTACGGAACTATATCTATGATAAAACTGAAAAATTAAGATTAATTTTTTTCTACGCATTTTTCCAGGATAAAAAGTATCCTATTTTACGCCCAGGATAATAAGGTATAATTATACCAAGTTTCATCGAAATCGAACCGCTAGTTTTCACGTGATGCCTGCACATACAGACAGACAGACAGACAGACAGACAGACAGACAGACAGACAGACAAAAATTTTTTTAATCACATATTTGGGTTTGGTATCGATCCAGTAACACCCCCTGGTATTTATTTTTTCAATATTTTCAATGTACAGAATTGACCCTTCTACAGATTTATTATATGTATAGATTCTCTATTATTTTGTGTGTGTTTGACTGTGTGTGTGTAGGTATATGTACTTGTTATTATTTCGAGATAATATAGTTTTTGAATTTGGTCTAAAATATTAGATTCAAGAAAATATTTTTTCTGTAAAATTCATTATCCTTAAAATTCTGGTATTCAGTGCAGTATTTGCCACTTCCCGATCCTCTGAACACATCCATTCAAAAATTACATAAATCAGATTCAGAAAGGATAGATAAACAGACACAATTATATTATCATTTATCAGTACAGATTTATCTATAAGGCCACGTGGCGCGTCGAGACGCGGCACTGATATCAGCTGTTCATATCGTATTGATATGTAATATGTATGATTGATGATCACATAGTTGTAAATGGATCAATCGGTGATGAAATAGCTATAGCCTTACTGTCATGTGTAACTTGTAGTTTGATTGTTGGGTTATAAGGTTTTGAATGGTTTTAAGAGCCAGCGCGCACGAGCAACTTTGTCTCCGCAACTATTTTGTCTCTCCCATCAATTGTATGGGGAGTTGCGTCGTGCGCGTACGCGCACTTTCATACTAGCCCATGGGTGGGAGAGACAAAATAGTTGCGGAGACAAAAAAGTTGCGGAGACAAAGTTGCTCGTGCGCGCTACCTCTAAGGTGATGAATGATGATGGTAAATCAATGATTAGAGTTTTCAGTATAAAGTAAAATGTATTATGTAGCAATAATGTGGAAATACCTGCCTATGCTAAAAATACAACCTTTATATACCTATAAAAGAAAAAAGGTTTTTTATAGACGCTAGTGTTCGTCAGTTTTTATTCACGCTATATTTTTGTCAAACTTTTTTGTCAATTTATGTTAAAGTTGAAATGAACTAAGAAGGTCATTCTTATAACTGTTTTTGTTTCTGTTATATTTCTGTATGTATGTTGTCAACTCCGCCCACATTTTTCGCATGCACGCTTTGCTACACGCTTTAAAATAATCTATCTTATCTGTGACAAGTTATGCGTCACAGATACCATTAAAATATGCGTAAATAATTGTGTTGAAGTCTCGTATATTATTCTAGGAGGTAGCAACGTTGACAAGTGAGCATTTTAGTATAGTTGGTTCTTTGATATGCTGTTCCTCTTGCTATTTCGGTTACAGTCCGGGCTGTCTGGCTGGCCGCAGTGGTTGCGTTTATTAGTGCGCATCTTATCTGCACAGGAAAATATCCTTAATTTAAAGTCATTTTTTAACGCATAATTTTTAATCTTTTGCCTTAAGATAGATCCATTAGACATACATTTTTTATTGCAAGACGTTTTTTTCGTTGTTAAATAGGTGCCAGACGCAATTTTTATTTCAAAATAATTAAAATATCATCGAAATAAGTGAAATTCCATCAACATAAGTCCCCGTGAAGGATAAGTAATCACTGTGTTACATATACTATATATAATATTCATTTTACTATTTACAATTTTTTTGCAACAATCTACCATGGTGCCTCCTTTTCCCAACGAACCTCAAATAGGACGTTTAATGTAAACTTGATAAAAACCAAATACATATCATCAAATTCATATTAATACCCAAAAGTGTAATAAATATGAAAGCATCTATTAAAAATATTAGTTTACTAATTATTTAGTATAAGTATTAAAAAAGGATAATATAATATAAGTAATAAAGTTATTAGTTACTTATCTTTTAAGCGGACTCATGTTGATGTAATTTCACTTATTTCGATGACATTTTAATTATTTTAAATAAAAAATTGCGTATGGCACCCATTTAACAACGAATAAAACGTCTTGCAATAAAAAAATTATGTCTGATGGATCTATCTAAAGGCAAAAGATTAAAAATTACGCGTTAAAAAATGACTAAAGTTAAGTATATCTTCCTGTGCAGATAAGATGCGCACTAATAAACGCAACCACTACCGCCAGCCAGACAGCCCGGACTGTAACCGAAATAGCAAGAGAAACAGCATATCAAAAACCCAACTATACTAAAATGACTTTTTTTAAAACGTTGGTAGCTCCCGTACCATATGGGGCAGATGCATTTGACATCTGCATCACTGATCAATGTTATTTTTGTTCAAGTTGGTGACAAGCCTACAGTGTCCTATCAGATACCTATTAAATAAATAAGTAAATTAACTTTTGGTGGTTGCCTGGTTGAGATTGCTTGACAGCGATAAGGCCGTATTTTGCAAATTAATTCCATGGTTTTCTTTTCATGATTTTATTTTAATGCTTTATAGTATTTTCCTTCATTCATATTTCATTCATTCAAATATTAATTGTTAATCAAAATTAGAAATGAACTAATTGCATATCTTTGATATTTTGGCCGCGTAGATAATGCAATAATTCATTATAATTATTCATGTATTTTATCTTTTAATGGATTAGCAAACATAACATTACTGAGACACGTAATTAAATTCCAGAGATATGCCGATATTATTATGATTCTTGTTTTGTATTAATAAGTATCATTTCTAGAAATGTATTTGCCAATATTGGTAATACTGGGTAATTGATACGTTTATCATTCATAGATTTAGTTTTGACATATGCTTGCTTAGGCATTAGGTATTATAGGAGGTATTAAATACTTTTTGTATAAAAATCATTTATACAAATGTAGTGTCGGAACTGTCCATAAAAACCCTCTATACATCCAGTAAGCAAAATGATTTACCTCAAATTGATTTCCATTAAAACTATTTCTGTTCCAGTATGTTCTTACAATATATTGTGTTCACATATGAAAACAACTTATTAATAACCATCTGGAATAAATTATCACATACACACGTCACGGTCAAGTTCGATTTAGACCTTGCAATAACAGAGGCACGCTTCCAAAGCATCTGTCACCGAATGTGGTCAAATTGATGGGTTTAGCGGCGCGCGTGCAGCACTGCCAAGTGCAGACATTGTCGGCAATTGAACTGTATGTAAATACGTTCGTTTGGACTTTGACCCTGTAGTAGAGAATTTTGTAGCAAAAGTAGTAGATTTGAACTTTACCATTAAAAATCAATATAAATGCTACAAAGTTGCCTTCTGTACTGTATAAATCCCTCTTTCGATAGGTGCTAGTAATAACATTCTAATTGTTGTTATACAATGAATTATTAAATTACAAAGACAATAGTTTAATCTATAGATCTCGATGCTCGTAAGAGATACTCTTGTAATGAACAATGCACCATTCATATTTAAGCCAAAAGGCCATCGAACGAAACTTGCGAATTTTGTCATAGGCCATTGCCCAGGTGTTTAACGCTTGATCCGTTCCGATTTCGCAACAACACTTCAAACGGTGCTATCTTCTTGCGCAAGACTGACAATTGAACGTAAGTAAGTGTACACTGCTGGGTGAGCGAACTCTTTAATTGCCCGCGAGTGTGTCATTGGAGCAATGAACTTGACGCATCGGTAGTGGACAGGGGCTCGTTCACATGAGATGGTCTGTGCGGTTATCCTGCTAATATTTTTAACGCGAGAGTAAGAATAAGTGTTTGTGTGGTTGTTACTTTTTCACGCTGGCTGTTCGGATTTGTATGAAATTTGGCAACGATGGATCGAAGTATCTTCGACCTACTACGCACGTGTCAAAAATCTGACAACTTTCTTTTATCTGTAGTTATCAGAGGTTTAAAATTGAACTTAAACTGAACTGGGATTAGTAAAACTTTCTTTTATCTGTATCAAAGGTTTAAAATTGAACTTAAACTGAACTGGGAATAGTGCCTGTCCTATGGGATCAGTGCCCTTATCATTACGTTTAGATCTTACCCATTAAATGCTTGTTATCTTTCCTCGAAGCGTCTATGCCTTACGTAACTTTATGCAATGTGTCGTGCTTAGTTATTGGACCATTTTTGTTCTAACTTTAAAATAATAATATACAATCCCAAGGAATTAATTCTTGTGTGTATGAGTCGTAAGTCCCACATATTATGATGTCGGATGCGAATATTCGACCACTGTTTGCGTGGGCTACTAGTGTTTTATCTCCATATCTAGCCATGTCCTGTTGCTAGCCAATTTGAATTGCATTTAATAGTGACTGGTCGGTAAGTATTCGTAATATTTCGATTGTGCAATACTGAATAAATAATAGAATCAAATAGGTCTAATTGGATAGTGAGATGACAATCAAATAATAGCATGTATTGGAATGTTTAGCGCGATACTAGAGATAGGGTCGTAATGATAAACAGATCATAAATTGAGGAGATTTATGCACAGCATAGCGAAGCATTGCAATATGGTTTTAATTAAATCATAGTTGGCAATTATTGTATAATAACAAGAAGAAATACAACTCTTATGATGATAATATAAGATATATTTTTATCGGTCGACGCTTTTCAATGGTAAGAAGAATAGCTGAGATATGCGGTAGATTCCCATAGATTTATAGATAAGTCTTAGCCTATATCAGAGTATAAAAGACCAAAAAAATGGATCGATGAACCATGTCAAATGTACAACTGCAGCATCAAAGGAAACAGACCTTAAATAAGAGAACGTCATTGTAGAAAGCACTCATAATTAAATAATTAATTAAGTACAATTTGATGTGTACGAGACACAAGGATCTAACTCGTTGTTTTCTGAACAAAACATATTCAGATCCTGTGACGCAGCGCATGAGTCACATTTATTTTAGTAATTGGGTTTCGGGATAAAGAAAGGTACAAAAATATTGAGTCTTCATGAATACAATGTGTATGAAGATCTAATTTTCTGACAGATAAATAAAATGTGCTGGAAATTTGGTGTTTCCTGACCGAGATACAAAGATTGAGATGTTGAGTTTATGTGTCATAGATTTGGGTGTGCGTCGTGCGAAGCTTTGTTGTTTGACCTTATTTTGTGGATTATGTGTGGGGGTGATTATTGGATTTATGCGAAGAAATAGGACGGCGCTAATTATCCTAGCCCTACTTTTTCATTGTGTATATTATTAGTCGACTTGTTTCGAATTTTATCTTCAGGTACGACTAAATATTGCTTTCCCGGTACCTATTGACGTATACGGGCAGAATTATTTTTTGGAAAGGTTTTTTTTGTATTGAGAAGTAGGACTTGATATACTTACGTATAATTTTCTCAAGGTCTCGGTTAACGTGTGTGTGATAATTAAATATTGATATTCTTCATATTTGTAATGCTTTATTAACGTATCTTATCTACGACATGTTTGCGAAGTGACTTTGCCTTTTCATCATAATTTGTTGATCTAGGATTTAACATAGGTACATTTATTGTGAGAAACTTGATTTAGCTATTCTCATGGCTACTATGATACTAAGTTTCTAATCCATATTTAGTCTGTAAGTACATAAATGTCACAAGTATAAATACTTCAAGATATTTTATGATCGCGATATTTATCTGCGTTTTAATGTGGCCAAAGTTATTCATTTTAATATCTAAGTATTATTCAAAATGAGAATTTGCGAAATTTCAGAACGGAATTTATATAAGAATTTCTGATAAGGACTTATAAATTAAATGTTTTTTGTATTCTTATTTCTTGATGAAACTACATTTCATTATTATTTTCTTGTTACTTATAGACATGAAAATTTTATTACTTTTATGTAAATTTTTATACCATACACTAGTTTTGGAGTCAGTGAATCTCCTTTTATGAATATGTACATGACTCTCTCTACTATTTAACAAAATCTGTCCACTATCAAAAGGTACAATGCATTTCAGCAGCCTTTGTACGCTTAAAACAATCCTACACTTACCCTTTCTAGAATTATTGATATCCCAATTAAGTCCATACGCATCCGAAGCGATAAATCAATCAGGAGCAATTTTATGTGTTTTACTGGATACGATATACACTCACTTTCCCTTCGGTAGCGTATTGCCTGCGCAGGCGCATGAATTCGTCAAGCCACTCCCTGCGCGGGTATAAATAGACGCAGGCTGTTATAGGTATGCGGTTTAGGTAGCGCATATTTTAACGGTACTATGATAAACGCGGTGGGAATGGTACATTGTGTTTTGCTATGGTTTTGTTGTGTTTTTAGTGTGGTGGTACGTAACCACTGTATTCCTAGGTCTGTGGTATGGTTAGGGGTTGTTTGAAAGGTTGTCTTGCTGTGTTGTAAGGTTTGAGATGGTTATGTGTGTACTAGGTAAATTTTAATTATTGCTATTTTTTACGAATTTGTATTGCACTAAAAACATGTAGGTAAATAAGTAATTTGATTTGATTTTTTTGCCAAACTTCACAGCTCGCACTTTGATCCTAAACCATACGTAGAAATATAATACATATTGCTATAACGTTTCACCTTCAAAGTAATAAACGCGATTGACCATAAAAATTGCGTATGTATGGTAGCCGCGAGATCGAACGTGGATCGCGTGCGAAGCAGCGGTATTAGCTATGCGATATTATTTTGAATATTTCGTACGATACGCTTGTTGAAATGCCTTTCATGTGTATGTTTGTATGCCATTTGTTTGATATATTGGCATGCACTACGGAGAAACTTATCAACAAACATATTTGAATTTTGAGGTTGATTGGTTTGGTAAAATTTTTGGTCTCTAGATACAGACTTTCTATAGATTTGAATTGTATTTTTAATTTATGTGATAACCTATTTCAACCCTATTAACCAATTTGATAACCTGGACGCATTCAAAACCGACTGTGCTATATGTTTCAGTTAAGTTCAACAGATCTCTGTATATTTGAGTTACTAAGCTCTTATTAAAACTAAAATCAGGATCTCAGCAAATAAGTATTTTCAATATTTACTTACCCGTGTTTCAAATGCTCAAGGCTCCGTCTCAATTACTGTTAAGATCTCAAAATTCACGACAATAATTAAATACCGTGCGAAACCGATATGGCATATATAAATGTGGCTATTGAATGTCTTTTATACCAATGTCTGACCGATAGGAAGCGAACGTATTATTTCTATTGTCAGTTTTATGTTTCTGTAGGATACTGTTTCATAATTGTATTCTAATTCTAGAAAGTGTTTGCTCCTGTTGTGTTTGGATTACAGTTAATTAAAGAAAATTTTAATTTTTCTCATTATTTTCTGTGCCTTCTAACATATTAGTGCCTATTTATGTTTTGCCGTTGCATAGGCTTCTGAAAGAACTCTACACATTGCAAAGTCCTATATTCCGATCCTAAATGATCTCACGGGTACAACTAATTTAGCAGTTATTATTTTAGGTACAGGTTTTAATTCCACTTGAGCAGAAATGTCCCCATAATAATAATATATTCATCAGCCTATTTCAGGACAGTTTTCCGGCCTCCGGGAAAGGCGCAAGTTATGATTTCTAATTTGTTCAAAACAATTTCACATATTTTATTGTCCATGTGACGTCAATTCTTTACATCGATAATTTGTATGACGCTATGTGACGTCTAAAACGATAACCATCCAGAAAATTCTTACAAACAATCATGCACAGATACATTACAATAAGCATCAAACCTCCAAACATCAATTACCACCTATTCACACGCCTGTAAATAAATCATTAACATTTGATTGTTGAAACACTTGTTTAAACTGAAGTCTGAAATTACGTTCTCGAATGTTCGACACGGATCATTAACCGCGTTAGTTCATATATTAATTATGTGCATGCGATTAACGCGCCCTTCCATTGCTACACTATTATTTCTATTGCACTGCGTTATAAATTTATAATAAACATATTGAGAAACGCGATAGAAACATTCCACTCGATTTTGATCAAGTTTTTCATACGGAAAGGGGGTTATTTATGAGACAAGAAAAGTGCATGAGTGGTCACATACAATGATTGTGGAGAATGGAAACGTGTTTCGATCGTGGTGGTAACTGGTCTATTATCACTTACATTGCACGTGGTAAATGCATCAAAATTGATTTCTTTTTTTTTTACTTCTTCTTACAGTAACGTGGATCGCAAAAGTTATACCTGAGTAAGGTGTTTGTGGTTAAAGTCCGCGAGTCTTCGAGTGTACGAAGTGTCAGGGTTTATCGATTTAAATAAAAATTTTAGGCAATTAATCAATCTTATCTAATCAACTGAAGTTTCCAATACAACTAGAAATTTCTTCAAGATTATCAGCTCTTTTTTCTTAACTCTCATTAAAATTTGCAAAAACAACTCTGATAGAATTAAGCTGTTTCTGTTTTCAAAGGAATCCTTCATATAAAATTTTATTATTTTGCCAATAACTGTACTTACCTGATGGCCTTAGAACGCGTAAAATACCTAAAGAGTAAGTAAACCTTAGCTATTTTTAGCTTTTATATGACGTGCACGGTACACACCAAATGAACATCTAGATCATTGTGTACTGAACTCCGTAAATAATGTATTTGATCAGTATGCGGTCACACGACGTCACGGTACAGTGGTACCTAATATAAAGGCGGTATACAATGTTCTTCAATCATGATCGAAATGTACGTATGTGTTCCAAGGTTAGCGAGCAGATCAGATGTAAACGGAGGCGGATTAAACCAGCTCTGTAATGCAATCCGTCTGGCAAATAGATTTTTTTACTTGATAATAAGGCTTCTGAAACGGATTCGATTTGAAGAAGTTCTTTAGGTATCCGCGAAAATGTATGTGTAAAAAAGAAGTGAAACTGAACATAAACAGGTGATATGCCTAAATTAAAGATCTAAGGCATTTATTTTCTTTCATTTTCGGTCTGAACCTGAAAATGTTAAGTATATTGTGGTCAGGCGATCTCATAAAGCAAGAAAATTATTTCCTTACAAATAATGTAAGAAAGGATAAAATGAACGAATAAGTTGACAATAAGTATTGGTAACAACTTCGCATCAATAGGCTAACGCAATCATGAAGCAATTTTCCACGACACAGGAAGAGATTCTACGTTGTAAGACGAATAATATTTGCATTTTTAATACAGAACAATCTCCGATATGATCTATGTCATCTATGTGCAATAACATTTCGAACCTACGGATGACATGTTCTTGATCATGAACTTTTAAGCCACGTCATGGTAGCATTTGTTATTAGTAGTATTACCCTCTGATGAAAATATGAAATCTTCAATGATAATAAAGACAAGAATCAAAACAAACTATAAAGTGATGAACTGTTCTTCGTTATACACCTGGTCGTTGAGGTGGTTCCTATCTGTCGATAATAACTCAGCTTCCAATAAGGTACTTGCTATTTCATTGCTCTTGAATTATTTATAACTTGATAAACTATGATTACGCGAAATCCGATCAGTCTGTTTTATGATTATGTCTCAAGCAAATACGTGAATATTTTAACGGCAGTAAAATTAAATTAAAACAATATTTTATTGTTAAGTTATTAAACAATTAAATGAAAGCGACCAGACAGAAGGTGGCTTTCGTTTCTAGTTTCATAATAAGTTTATATAAATGCGAGTTTTATACGATTTTCCAGCGGCTGGTGGCGTACTAGTATAGTGTAAATGTAGTTACAGGAAGGAAATGGTTGGACAAAGCTACTTTAAGGTTTTCTATAGTATTTGTTTCAAATATGAAATGGAGGGGTATTTCTCCACTACGCCATAAATTGCAGTAAAATTTGAGGTTCTTTTCATTTTGATAATTTTTATTTTGGAGCAACAATTCAATTTTTTTTGAGATAGTTATTGATACATTAATAATTTTATTTTGACATCGTAGAAATGATTTAGATGCTTCCTTGGAACAGTACAGTTACAGTAGCCATGTTGAGAGAGAAATTAAACCAGAGGTCGTACTAAGTCCGATTAACGGTGTCAACTAATTAACATTCTCTGTCTAACAGCTAACATAATATTATGCTTTATAATAGATGATGTAATACGCTTGTAAAGTAAGGCCATTGAAAAAAGCAATATGCAATCGATTACTAGGAAATGCTGGGCTTAAATTAATAAGAAATAAAATATTATTTCTATCTAAAGAGAAAAAGGCTACGATAGAATTCATAAGGAACAAATAAAGTTAAACTAAATAAACATTTACAAAGATTAAGTTATCATCTATATTGAAGTGATCCGAAATAAATTGAACACAATATTTATCTAAACGAAGAGTTATTGGCTCCTGGCGCAGTTTCTCGTGACCAACTTGTTGTGATGGGACAGGAGTTGGAGACTTTGTATTTATTATTTTTATATTGAGTTTAATCAAGTAGGAGACAGTAAGTTATGTCTATTCATACAAATATTATAAATGAGAAAATTTATCTGTCTTTAATAGCTTTTACAGCCGAGCTACAACATATACGGCACTTATAAAAGTGAAACGATGACTTGCAATTTTATTTATTATGTCTAATCTCTCAGATTTTGATAAGTAATTCAATGATCTAACTTGTTTTCTTTTGGATAAAGCCTTAAGTTGCCCAAGAAAAATGAAACATTGATAAAATCGTCAACATATATAAAATGTATTAATTGCTGAAGAAAAATTATCAAGACAATTACTTCATGTAGAATCGGCCAATCGGCATAGAAATCGGCAAAGCACCTGCAACACTTCTAGTGTTACAAGTGTTTATTGGCGGTAGTGACCACTTAACATCAGGTGGCCCACCTGCTCCTTTGCTTGCTCTGACATAAAAAATAAAAAAAAATACTTCATGCAGTGGTTCATGACTGTTTAAGGCTTTTACATGCGCTAATAAAAAATATGAAAAATGAAAAATATATTTATTTATAAACCAAATGTTTTTACACAGATACACTTAGTTTGACGTTGCTCGCTTTACACATATTGGCTTAATCTATGTTTATTAAAAAGGATTCCCTATAGTACCCACACTAGGCAAGCCTGTATCGTGGGCACTGAGACGATTTTACCAAAAAAACAAAATTAGATGTCCTCGGTATGATCAACGCTTATAATAATACGTACAAAAGCATTTTATCACTTATAAGCTAGGTACAGAATAATAAATATGGAAAATACTAAAAAATACAATTAATATAATAAATTATGAAATAAATAAAATAAATCTTAATATATATAAATCTCGTGTCACAATGTTTGTCCTCAATGGACTCCTAAACCACCTAAACGATTATAATAAAATTCGCACATTATGTGCAGTTCGATCCAACTTGAGAGATAGGATATGTTTTATCCCGGAAATACCTAGGGACCGGGAACTATGCGGGTTTTTCTTTGAAAACGCGGGCGGAAAGCTAGTGAATATATATAGATTATATAATATATAATATGTAATAACAATAAATATAATAAATATGAAATAATATAGGTGCCGATTATACACAAATTAAAATTAATATAATGATGCAAGAAGATTTTCTGTTGATACGTAGTTTAGAGAATTAAGGTAATTAGTTACGATGATCTTTGCTTTTTTAGAAGTGCAGTTTTTAATGTTACAATTGGAGCTAATTTTATTATAAATAAATATACCAATAAAAGGATTGAATCGCTTAGCAAAAGAAGTATTTACACGAACATTTGGTATTTTGTAAATACGCTTTCTCACATAATTCTTGTAATTGGGAGAGGTTATGACCCATTTGTGCGTAGATATAAATTTATCAAGGATAAAAAGTTGGCGAACTGTAAGAACACTGGCGTCTTTATAAAGGTCAGAAGTAGGATATCTAAAAGGTTTTTGTAACATAGTCTTAAGTACCGCTCGTTGAGCCCTCTCAATACGAATTAGGTTTGACTTAACGGCGCCTCCCCACGAACCAATGCAGTAAGTAATTAGTGATTGGCATAGCGCGAAATATATAGTTTTGAGTAATTTGATAATAATAATAATAAAATAAACACCGCCGCGAGGCGAGATACTTGCCCCCCCAATTAAATAAATAATGGGAGCCCATCGACCGAACTGGCGAGTCACCGTCTGCCATAATTTTCAATTTTTAATATTGAAAAGGCAGACGTCCATAGCCCCCATAGACCCAATATACCAGTCCATCTAACACCCCCTTCCATAACCCAGTTTTATTCATTTCCATTTTTCTGCAATAGTCCTACATTGGCCGCGGACTGCCCAGGGCTGTATCTCTATAGTGCAGCCATGGGCAGGCTGCGGCTGGTGTCCCACAACACATTAAATTCTCTAAAGGGCCTCTGCGTGTTGGACCTGTGTCCCCACGTTAGCCTTCCAAAGGATCGGGTATCATCCTTACGGCGATACCCGTGTATTATGGAGAGAGACAAAATAAATAATAATAACCTTGAGCATACTTGACGGATCTCAAACCTCTCACCCTGCACCTTCTTTTTTCCTCGCATTTTGTATTTAAAAAGATACTAATCAGTGAAACAAAAAATCCTCGTCAGGGACTGTTGTGTAACTGATAATTTATTAAACATAAAATTTTCAGAGCTCTAAGTCAGCAGGTTACGAAGTTTATAGAGTATTTGCGTAAAAATCAAAGACCACGGCACATTTTTTTTCTAGAAATCTATTAACTTTGGAAAAAAGTCCTCGCGAGCAATTAAAGATCAAAGACCATCCTATTTTATATATTTTTTTCGGTATTGTGCTTTATGTTGTACCAGACTTTATAGAGGTTGAACATAGTCGAAATTGCCGGGTAACGCCTTAAGGGGCCTTGATACGAAATTCATGTTTCTAAATCATGTTTTTTTCAAAGAAATCATCATATTTAAAATCCTAAAAAAATATATAGTACAGATAAACGTTTGATCTAGTGGAATTTTTGGATAGAAACACAATATTAAACATTTAACTCGATAAAAAAAAAATCAGAAGTTGCATCGATTTTGAAAGCAGATACAGTTTTATGCGAATTAGGGAAACGCTATTTTTATGAAAATTTTACATTTCATTTACTAATCAGGTTTTACAGAAGAATTTTTGGATAGATATATAATTTAGCCCTTATTTTTTTTTATATAAAATATAATACGTAAATTACGACTCGCGCGCACCACGCCAGTGCCACCAAAGTCCAACCGGACGTCATCGAGGGAGGACCTGTGCTAGTTTTGCTCCCGACCACGTTGTAGTCGCCGCTCGTTTTAATTAGAACCGAGCGGCAAGTACAACGGCGAGCACGCCACAATATAAATAAATCAGTAGTTTAATTTTATTACCTATTGTTGGTGTAAATAAATTAACTTCTTAATCTATACTATTAAACGAGCAATATTTGCATATT
The DNA here is from genome assembly GCF_905220415.1 of Colias croceus. Taxonomy (NCBI): domain Eukaryota; kingdom Metazoa; phylum Arthropoda; class Insecta; order Lepidoptera; family Pieridae; genus Colias; species Colias croceus. The sequence continues at coordinate 1,408,920 of NC_059539.1, read as the reverse complement.
TATATATGTATATTTGTTTGTAAATTTGTTTGTAAATACAGTGTGGAAATTTTCGATGTGCCCTGGGTGAAAGTACTAGAAATACTGGAGATAGCAAATTTTGCTGAAAGGAAACATTCCTTTATTTTTAAAAAGAAATAGACCTGCATTCAAAGATTTTCAAAAATTCATTTTCTTCGGCCGGGAATCGAAAGAACTAAAAATGTAAAAAAATAAAATTTTCTATTTTATTCTTCAAATCAACACAAGTTTCATATTACAATTATTTGTAACTAGCTTCCGCCCGCGACTCTGTCCGCGCGGATGTCGGTCTTTGCGTGGATGGTTTATTTCTCCATTTTGAGTAACTCGGACAATGACATCTTATAAATATCTATTGGACCCAAATACGGCTAGGTCTATAATAATACGCAACGTGTGTTCGCGGTACCTACTACAGAACAATTTTTTTTCTACGTATTTTTCCAGGATCAAAAGTATCCTATTTTACGCCCAGGATAATAATGTATAATTATACCAAGTTTCATCGAAATCGAACCGGTAGTTTTCACGTGATGTCTTCATTGTCTTCACATACAGACAGACAGACAGACAGACAAAATTTTTTTTAATCACATATTTGGGTTTGGTATCGATCCAGTAACACCCCCTGCTAGTAATTTTTTTCAATATTTTCAATGTACAGAATTGACCCTTCTACAGATTTATTATATGTATAGATTTAAAATTATGTTTTAAAAATTACCTTGCCTGAGACCCTCTTTTTTATGGGTTGTTGAATAGGAATAGCGGCAAAGTTTTGAAGTACTAGTCTGTAGGAAGACTATTATGATGTTGGTTGATCTGTATGAGTATGACAAATATTATTTTTATGAAACAACAATCCAAGATGGCGCCGACGAAAATTTGACTTTTTTTCGTGACGGGTGTCATTTTCATGGTTTTTGGGGTAGCTATTAACGAATATGAGGTCAAAACTAAAATCCAAGATGGCGCCGACGAAAAATTTGACTTATTTTCGTGATGGGTGTCATTTTCATGGTTTTTGGGGTAGCTATTAACGAATATGAGGTCAAAACTAAAATCCAAGATGGCGCCGACGAAAAATTTGACTTATTTTCGTGATGGGTGTTATTTTCATGGTTTTTAGGGTAGCTATTAACGAATATGAGGTCAAAACTATAATCCAAGATGGCGCCGACGAAAATTTTACATCTTTTCGTCATGGGTGTCATTTTCATGGTTTTTGGGGTAGCTATTAACCAATATGAGGTCAAAACTAAAATCCAAGATGGCGCCGACGAAAAATATGACTTATTTTCGTGATGGGTGTCATTTTCATGGTTTTTGGGGTAGCTATTAACGAATATGAGGTCAAAACTATAATCCAAGAGGGCGCCGACGAAAATTTTACATCTTTTCGTCATGGGTGTCATTTTCATGGTTTTTGGGGTAGCTATTAGCGAATATGAGGTGAAAACTATAATCCAAGATGGCGCGGACGAAAACTTTACATCTTTTCGTCACGGGTGTCATTTTCATTGTTTTTGGGGTAGCTATTAACCAAAATGAGGTAAAAACTAAAATCCAAGATGGCGCCGACAAAAATTTTACATCTTTTCGTCACGGGTGTCATTTTCATGGTTTTTGGTGTAACTATTAACCAATATGAGGTCAAAACTAGAATCCAAGATGGTGCTGACGGACATTTTATATGTTTTCGGCATGGGTGTCATTTTCAAGGTTTCTGAGACAGCTATTAACAAATCCCCAATGTAACCGTCGATAATTTGGTATATTTTTCTTACAACCGTTTACATATTTTTCGAGCAGAATTCAAATTCTGTGGAACTGTACACAGATAATAGCCTTTTGAAGTGAAACTTCTTTAGACGCATTGAGAGTAAAAATTTCAAGAACGCGTCATGGTAATACTGCAACTGTCATGTTATGGAGCAAGGCGGTGATTTTGGTATCTATAAATCTCGCCAAAGAAGTTTCACTTCTGACACGTTATCTCGGCACACACGCTCTTTATTATTTTATTCTCTTCGTTTTAATGTTTTAGATGAACTTTATTTTAAAAAAAGTTAAGCGAATATATTTGTTAGAATATTAACATGATTGCCACAGAGTTACGTTTTATATATGTTACAGGAAATGTATGTAATCCGTCATTGTATACAATTCCTAGGAAATGTATGCAACTCCTAAAATTGTAAGGAAATGTGTGAAATAAATTATTTTATACACATTTCCTAGGAAATCTATACAATTCCTAAATAGCTATCGGAAATGTAAAACATTTAAGATATTGATATGTCGCAGGCAAGGGTTGGACTAAAGCAAAGGGGGCGCAGGACTTAAAAAAATTTGATGGAGTTGGTATCATTATAACACCTATTTATTATTGTTTTATCGTAAAGATTACGCTTATATAAGCATGTTTTATAGGAACAACTTTTCTCTAAAATCAAAAATAGCCGAGATATTCGCCCTCAAAGTTAGGTTAGGTTAGCCGTTAGGTTAGGTTAGGTTAGGTTTGTTAAAAAAAAACTACACAGACATAGGAGCCCCGCTTCGCGGGGCTCCGTCAACGAAGATCGAACGATCGAAGATAATAATATGAACATAATATTATTACAATTTTACGGTATGACTGTTACCCGATTGTATCAATAAGAGCTATAATAAAAAAATAACAACGTGTTTTATTACAGAAAGCATTTACTTTACACATTCGTATTAGGAAATACGATATAGGAATTGTATACAATTCCTAGGGAGATTATACATTTCCTAGGATATGCATGCATTAAATAGTTTTTTAAACAATATTTTATACATTTCCTAAATGGTATCGGAATTGTACACATTTCCTAGGAATTGTATACAATTCCTTGATTTCATACATTTCCGGTAACATATATATATTACATTACTAAATATGCATTTCAATGTTCTTTAAAATTGTTTTTAAGACTGTCTACAAAACTGTAGTTGTAAACGTTTTTGTTATTTTATTTATGTTTACTTTAAAGGAGTAAGAAAAATATACCTAATTATCCACGGTAACATTGGGGATTTGTAAATAGCTGTCTCAAAAACCTTGAAAATGACACTCATGCCGTAAAGATGTAAAATTTTCGTCGACACCATCTTGAATTTTAGTTTTGACCTCACATTGGTAAATAGCTACCCCAAAAACCATGAAAAAGACACTCATCACGAAAAGATGTCGAATTTTCCTCAGCGCCATCTTGAATTTTGATTTTGACCTCATATTGGTTAATATCTAGCCCAAAAACCATGAAAATGACACCCGTGACGAAATGATGTCAAATTTTCGTCGGCGCCATTTTGGATTTTAGATTTGACTTCATATTTATTAATAGCTACTCCAACTCTTTGAAAATGACACCCATGACGAAAACATTTAAAATTTTCGTCGGCGCCATTTTGGATTTTAGTTTTGACTTCATATTGGTTAATCGCTACCCCAAAAACCACCCACATTTGCTACTTAGGAAAAGTTCAGATTTAAAGATATCATAGGTAATGTGACGATTATAATTTGAAATTTCATTCCGACCGTTTCTCGGAATAACAAACATTTTCTAAGAAGGGTTTAATATATTACCGGTAACATAATATTATGATGTATGATAATAATTAATAATTCATAAAAAAGTATTTTATACATTTCTTAATAAGCTTCGATATTGTATACAATAATACAATTCATTAATTGATTATTATTCAAATTGTTGTAAAATAGTCACACTTTTTTAAGTTGGTTGAATACACTAACATACTTATCAGGATCGTACCTACTAATAAAAAAGACAAAATGAATTTTTAAAGTTCCCAGTAATCTTCTAGAATCAATTTCAATAAAAATAATATAATATCAAGTTTGAAGATGGTCTATAAAATGGAATGTGCTATGTTTACGTGAGCGTGATGTTCCCGCGCACCACGTTGCGACGTTATTAGATACCTAAATTTGAGTAACGCAGATATTATATGTACTAGATTTCCGCCCGCGGCTTCGCCCGCGTTTGTAAAGGAAAACCGGCACAGTTCCCGTTCCCGTGGGAATTCCGGGATAAAAACTATGCTATGTGTTAATCCAAGTTACCCTCTATATGTGTGCTAAATTTCATTGTAATCGGTTCAGTAGTTTTTACGTGAAAGAGTAACAAACATATAAAAAGAAAGAGTAACATACATCCATACAAACTTTCGCATTTATAATATTAGTAGGATTAAGATATTAAGATATACATATATTAAGATGTGACAACGTCCTTAAACATGTTTGCGGTGCAAGACTTCAATTTACAAAATTCAATTATTATTTTGCCTTTTTTATTTGTTTTACTTTTAATTATTATTACCAATATTTTCAGAAGAAAATAAATTATTGATGTATCCAGAACGAGAGTTTCATTTTAAACTTTAAATGTATTTATAAAATTAAAGACCAATAAACCAGAAGCGTTCTTTATGTTTAGATGATGTTGATGCTACAATAAGAAACGAGAAATTAACAATAAATTATCTTTTATATTGTTCTATCGATTTGAATAATAAAATAAAATTTGAAAAAGGAATGTTTCCTTTCAGAAAAATTTGCTATCCCTAGTATTTCAAGTACTTTCCTTTCAGGGCACATCGAAAATTTCCACACTGTATATATACAAACAAATATATAAATATGCAAATATTGCTCGTTTAATGGTATAGGATAAATAGTAAATTTATTTATCAACAACATTCCTACGATAGCAAATAAAATCGAACTACTGATTTATTTATACTGTGGCGTGCTCGCCCGTCTCCATAGGTCACCGGAGTTCATGTCGCGCCGGCTCCTGCGGAACGCGGGCGCGAGCCGTCTCAGCGCCTAAAATGCCTAAACTTTCAAAATCATGGGCTCTTAAACAATGGCGGGTTCGATATCCGATTCGCGTATTGTATCAAATCTATCCATATGAAATTCTTGGTCAGTATAAATTGTACTCGGTATATGGTAATAGCCTCGCCCACTGGTACATGGGCTTTGAACATAAGTGATTAAATAGCAGTGTACTACATGTTTTACACTACCTACTCCTTTTGGGAGTACATTTGCATGTAGTTTCTAAGAGGATTTAGTACTTCCGGCTAGACATTGGCTAGAGTGTTAAATATACATACTAAATTTTGGCTCTCAGAATGTTTTTGGAGCTTTTAAATTTATACATTTATTAATCTCTTGTGAAGGAGGTTCACTTTGCGAAACATGCACTTTAATTCGAATAGCTATAATTTCTACAAGTTTTTGCTGTACATTCTCGATAAATAATGAAGTAAATGATTAATGACACGTACTTCCATCTAGGTTTTTCATTCACTCGCTATAAGATATTTATGTACTAAGTCGAATCGTATTTAATATACCCACCACAATATCCAGTAAAAAAGGTTCACTATCCCTTTCGTAGAAAGAAAAACCTTGACCCGCTCGGATGAAGTTCGACTCTATTATCTGCACGTGAAAGTGCAAAATGCATCTGCAGCCGGCATTGTTAAGAAAACAATTTCGCTCTCAGCTTAATGTTAGTGCTTGCAAGGCAATTATTTAGTGTTGCGCGTGATCGCGTGCCGACCGCACGTGCCCCGTGCTGCTCGTAAAATAGTTCGACTCAAAATATCGTCATGGATATAGAATTCGAAATTTAAATTGTGTTTATTTTTTTGTGAATGTGTGTGTGATAGCGGGATTAACTGCGTTTGTTTTATTCTACTATGGTAACAATTGTAGGATAATGTATGTTTGTTTATATGTACCTATTTAATTTCTGGTTATTTGCCAAATTATTATGACAAAATTATTTTAATAGATTTCAATTGCATATTGAAAAATTAAATATAGATTATTTAATTCAACTTAACAAATCTAAATAAAACATTAAAATAACAAACATTATTACAAATATCATTTTAATACACAATTATTCTATAACGGTTGTTATATCTGCACAATCTAAATGTTAATATATTATATGCTAATTAAATCGTGTGAAAAATCATAGAAATTTCAAAAAATCTAAATAAAACATACAGGAATGCTAATTTCGTGATTTATATGGAATTTTAGCATAATGTAGAAAACTAGCGATTACTAGAATTAGATGGTTTATGAATAATCTCATTCAAAACGCAGATAAAGTCACGGTCCAAGAATAATCATCTCATATTGCGCTACATATTTTCAAAAATTATATTATAAAAATACGATTAAGAATGTATTTAAATTAAGAGAATTAATACAAAAGCTCTGAATGGGGATTAGGGAAATTTTGACGTGTATATCTTTGTTATTAAAATTTATTTTAAGACATACATTACCGCAGTGGTACCGCACCTTATTAATTCATAATTATTATTATGGTTTATATAAATTCAAAACAGTTACATACTTAATCTTGCAACCAGTTCTTATAGAATGCACCATTTGCTATAGTAACATAGGTATATTCTCAGCTGATAAGTGAAAAAGTACACTATTTCCTCACTAAGCAGTAAGCATGTGGCATTTGTAGCGATAAAATTGTAGGCGTAATATCGCGTACCTTTTTGCAGTATGATACATATTATTTGAATGCACTGAAGTTATTACTTAAGAATTTGAACAAAAAAAAAATTGGCTACGCACTATATTTTATTTGTGAAATAAGAAATGAAATTAATAAAATTAAAATAGATGATTCTATAATCTGATTTCTCTTTCTAGGGTCATAAATACATGGTTTATCGATTTTAATTTGAATATTATCAATTTTATAATATCTAGGTACATTTATGAGCATGGAAAAACCGTCGATGTTCATCGTATATTTATTATAAGTTTATTCTAAATCGGTTTAGTGCTTTAGGCGTGAATATAAAAGCAGGCAGATACACAGGTTACTTTTGCATTTATAACTTGTAATATATATACTTGTATAGTTATTCAAAAAATAAAAATAAATCAAGCTGTTCCAATTATTATCTATGTTTTGTTTAATTAAATTACTCTGGATAAACCATCACGATACGATATCGTTGCATTATATCACGATAAGAGATTATTTAAATATATTTTTTTATATGATAACTGTTTTAATCTCTTTTCAGACGTGTCTTTTCATAATTCTATTCATCCGTTCTTACCTTGACGTCACGTGCGTGCCAAGCGCGTTTCAAACAAAAATTATTCTTATTCCCTTGCATTTAGGTTTATTATGCAATGGCAATATACGCTATTGATATATGCTCCAGCATTTCAACCTCGTAATATTAATTTTGTATGTGATTGAACTCGATTTTATCTACTTCAAGTAAGATGTCATAGAAAATCTGAATTGGTGATGACCAGCAATCATTATCATCATCATAAGTAGTTTCAAGAAACTTCATACCGTCTTTTGTGCTATGGTACGAATTACAATTCTTACAACCTTTGATTTTCTTGACTTTGTTAATGTTTATTTCCTATACAAGACGCTTACTAGGTACAAAGATATTAAAAATCGGTAAAAGCCTAGACTATACACATCATTAACGAAAGGATCCATATATCCATAGCTTTCTGTGTCTTGTCAAAATGTTATTTTTCCATTTCTCCGTAGTCCGGAGATCGAAGTTCAGATCTAAGACGGTTGCGTCTACTTCAAAAAAGATAATATACCTAAGTAAGCTAGAAATTTCTATAATTAGTCGATAGTCTTTATACTCTGAAGAGTTTTAATAGTTATTGAATGTGAAAATTAACACACTTTCGTACGAAATTGACTATCAAATAACGACCGAATGTATAATAGGGTACCTACCTAATAAGTATAATAGGGTAATACAGCCTTTGACGGGCATAACCTTTGAATAATTGTTATTAGTACACTCGTGTAATTAAATATTGAATGTACATTGTACAGTATATAAGCGGTATCTTTGTAGATATAATAATAAAGGAAAATGTATATAAATAAAATGTAAAATGTACAATATGGAGTGAGCGGTATGTATGTAGATATAATAATAAAGGGAAAACGAATGTATATAGGCGATAACTTATGACATTGTTTTGCAAATATTGCCAATGTTTTATTTCTAATCGGCGACGGTCGCTCGGCACGAGTGCAACGCTTTATTATAATCAGTAATCACTACATAGTATCTACACTAATAGATATTATAAAGAGAAAAACTTTGTTTGTTTGATTGTAATGAATAGGCTCATAAACAGGACCAATTTTAAGAATTCTTTCACCATTCGAAAGCTACATTATCCACGAGAAATTATGATAGGTTAACTATGCGAGTTTTCTTTGAAACCGCGGGCGGAGCCGCCGGCGGAAAGCTAGTAAAATATAAAGTAGATGTCGTTGAAATGTGAACTGCCTATCAAATTCTTATTTAAGAAATGACGCTGTTCGTTGATGTTCATAATTCGTTTAAAGAACAGTATCCGGTACGTTAATTAATCTAATTAATAGCTAATTCTGGCACTTAAACTTTTTTTTAGTTTTGATTTTTTCTTTATATTCTTTATTTTACAGCTAGTATCGTCGGACGAAAATCGTCGAAGTTCGTCATTTACCTCTATCAAGGCTCACTTGCATTCCATTACACCAATCAGAATGTAACGCAATATTGTCAAATGTAAATTGTAATACAAAAACAACGACATGTGTATGGACGACACGTGGAATAACACTTCTTCGTGCGAGTAGTTGACCTTACTGCGTATTAATAAAATATGTACAAACCCAACCGTAATGATCAGTTATAATAAGCAGCCCAGTATCTGAACAGGAACTATAGCGAATTCCATTTCCCTTACCAACAAATCGGATAAATAATAGCGAAATATTCAAAATTGATTTAGACGAGATTTATCGGGTTTCACATTCAAATTGCTTCTTGTAAATAAATTCTTGGTAGAGAAATAAACCAGCGCCTCGTTATTGGCTATAAATGTGATCAAATAAGGCCTAATGGCAACGAATTCAGATCAGAAAGCCCGTGTTCCGAGTCAATTGCAATATAGATTATGGTGCTTGTAATGTCGTCTGGATCTGCGAATGCGTTTAATATTGATCTTTAATAAAACGCAGTAAAAACAGCTTCGGTCTGGTTATCTACTGGGTTAGTTGGGGCATTTGCAAGTGACAGTTCTTGCTTTGCTTCGCAAGGTGTCCAAAATTGGTTTGTAGAAACAGTAGTTTTCTATCGATAAAGACGTAGTAATAAAATAGTAATGGGTACTGGGTAGAGTAACAATTTCTTTGGTTGGATAATCTTTGTGGAGTTGCGGCAAAATTTATTTCATATCCGTTTCACAATTTGTCTATCGCTACGTGATTTCGGTGATCATTCTCCTTTACTTTGCATGTTCTTTTCCTCAAGACGTTCTTGCGGGGAGTCGAACATCTTTGTCATGTTATAATTTTTTAACATAGTTTTAATTATTATTGTCTTGTAACATAACAAATTTTGTTTAAACAAGGGGTTTTGGTCTGATTCTGCATGTATTGGACAATCAACATTCACAAATTATTACTTTTAGTAGAAATAGAATGAGCTATTTTTAAAGGACCAGGACGCAAAGTGATTGACAAAACAAAACATTTAAAATTTTTGCAAACAAACTAGAGCATTACGCTCATTACATTTGGGATAGTTGACCTTTAATCGTAGCTGATGTATATGTTTAAAAATAATTGGACCATTGGCCGCTGTTGGCGCTTAAAGCTCTCACCGCAAATGTCAGCGGGCTTATTATAGCCGCTTATTTAGGAAGTCGCATTATCTGCCAGCGATAAAACTGCTTGAATTCTTGTCGATTTGTGGTCGTGATGAGAGCTGTGTGATATCTTATTATTAGGGTGTTTATGGATAGAACTGCTGATCTGTGTATTAACGCGATACTAGCATGGACATGTTCTAAAATGCATATAAATTAAGATGACCGGTGAGTGACGGTGACCCACAATATAAAATAGTATCTCTATCTATCTAGGAGTTTTTTTTCTTTTCTATAAGTAAAGTTTGAGTTCGTGTAGTGTCATGATTCACGTGTGCATCTATTTATGCGCCTGTCTTGTCAATTTAAAATGCCCTTCCGCAATGAATTTTAGACTTAAGAAGAAGCATATATTTGTGTCGAGATTCAGCATAGCTCACTGGCCTACGAAATGTTAATAGTTTTATTGTTATCACAATAAACTTCATCCGTTCATCTTATACCTTAAAAAAAAGAAAGAAAATAAATACTGGATTTATTTTGGAAACATATGAATACAAACAAGTATGACAAAATGTACATTTATTGCCAGCAGCTTCTTATTGCCTGTGTTGGTGGGATCTTTATCATCTTTATCAAGATTAACTTTGTTTGCGTTTTTAAGAAGATTTATTTGACAAATGCGAGCGATAAGCTTAGTGCAAATTATGGTTTTTATCCTCTTTTAATATTTGCTTTTTACCTACATAGCTACCCGCTCTTATTAAGCTATTACATAGCTTCTATCGCGGGCCTTGAGCGCGGGGACTGAATCGAGAAATTCCGTAACGAAAAAACCTCACGCTCCCCACTCCGACGGCCTCGCAGGTGTGGCTTGAAGGCATGCTATGCAATAGCTTACCGTGGCAGTCCCGGAGTGCCACACGTCTTTTTTTTAAATTCAAGTTTTAAGGCCCAAATTTTTAAATTCAAGTATTTTGATCTGTGCGTCAATATTTCATTTACTGATTCAGATATCCTTTACATTCCTAGATTTTATGTTTCAAAACATGTTTCATAAATCGGTATCGTTCACTATTCTAATGTAATCGATTAGGAATGTCGCAGCGCCAACGGCTCAAGTGACATCGACTGCATAATTAAATACAGTCCTATAGGAGTGCAGTATTTTAGTACCTATATGTTACTGACCCTGCAGTATAGCAGTATTCATTCCAGTGTGAAAGAATTACAGAGCATATTTGAAGAGCATATCAGAGAATTATAGGTTTAGAGTCATCACTTTAGCACTAAAGCCCCTTTTTTTAAAGTGGGGAAATCTTCCAAAGATACCCACGGCCCCCGGAGAAGGAGCCGTGGGTTATGTCAGATTCTTACCGACTAACCCCACTGTGTTCCGTCGAGCCGCTTTAATGATGGGGCTGCGGGTATTGGTTCCGCGACCCCCTCGGCGGCAGACCATCTCAAGGACAGGCGCAGCACTAAAGCCCCTGGGGTGGTCCGTGGTACCATAATGTCTTATAGCAGTATTATATGTGTAGGAAAGTGATGGCGCTAGACTACCTATATACTAAAAACCGCAGTCTTATTTCCACCCTGGATATAATACTGCTTTAAGATATCATGGTACGGGGTCTGGTGCTCGTTCGCCAATGTTGTTGCTAATATAGTTCATACGATTTTTTATATGTAGATGAGGTGATATTGGCATTTTTTATCGTGCAGATCTCTGGGACTTGTTTTGAAGGCAAGATAACATGCAGTCTGAATGTATGTTAGGTTATAGATTGGAAAGATAGGTTCGATTTAATATGTGGAGATTTTTTTTGAGATAAAGTTTGTAAATGAATTAACTGTTCTTATTTTATTTTATTATTTAAATATTTCCATTGAATTCTCAAGAGTCTGGACAAACTTTATTCTTATTTTGCAGTTGCAAAAATATAAAATTGAAGTGTTTGCAAATATAGCTGAATCGAGTAATAAAAAATTAAACTTGGCAACCGTTTAAAGGTCAATTTATCAATATACCCGTTTCTAGATATTTACTCACTAATATAATATCGATGTCTAATAATTTGTTAATATGCAGACTTCTAAAAATTTAAATTAAGTCCCATATCGTGCTTATAATCTCTTGCTATTGTTTATTTTTTCTACTAAATTAATTGGAGAACTTGATTTTATAAATGCATGAATCTAAAATTATAATAGGTAGGTAAGTATCTTCATAATTCATGGCTTGGTTATTTAATTTTATTATGCGGTAATTTTATAAATCATATTGGTTTATTTATTGCGTTGATTTAAAATTGTGTTCATTTAATATTTCGTCATTAAAATCTTTCTGTAATATTTTAGAACGATGGAGAAATTTTCTAAGAAAATGTTTTATCTACATGTCATAAAACTTAATTTTCTTGTGAAATGATACATTCTTTTCAAAAAGTTACGTATTTCAATCAATAATTAATTATCGAATCGAAGTTTTACTTTGCATTTTTATACTATGCACATATGTAGATATCGCACTGTATGTTCTAACGTTATAGAAGTAACAATATTAGCATTTTATTTAGGTTTAGTATCCATTTAAAGAGCACTTAATTTATGCGCAAAGCTTTAACCTTTACGTTTATGCTATTTTTGTATCCAATTACAATTAATATTCAGTTACCTATATTATAGTATGCAGTCTTTTGCAATGGTGGGATTTTATGAAATGGTGAATCTTTAATATCTACTTATAGGCATGTGCATAAGGCTCATCCATTTATATGTTATTTTTACACAACTTTAAGAGTGGGCATTTAGCAAAATTACCAATCTACTATTAGATGATACGTGTAATATTCAAGACCAAATCTAAAAAAAGACGTGTGGCACTCGGGGACTGCCGCGGTAAAGCTATTGCGTAGCATGCCTTCAAGCCACACCTCCGAGCCCGTCGGAGTGGGAATCGTGAGGTTTTTTCGTTACGGAATTTCTCGATTCGGTCCCCGCGCTCAAGGCCCGCGATAGAAGCTATGCAATAGCTTAAAAATAAAATATATGTCAAACTAGATGATATTTTCATCCAGGAAATCGGTAATAGTATGTGAGTATGGCCGCCAAAAATTGTACATTCAAGAAAAAAAAAATGTCCTTGTCATTTTATATAGCACCAGATTTTTTTATATAGTAATCACTTCCCTCGCGGCTCTCGTCAGGCACGTACGTCTTTTTAGTTGGTGCAAGCTATAACATAATTTATAATCTTAACTTCGTGATCAAAATATATCTGTGAATTGAAATAGTTATTGTGCTAAATATTATTAAATAATAAGAATAATTCAAATCGTAAGAACCAAGACAATAGTGTTAAAATAAGTGAACAAAAGTGAAATAAAGAAATCTGCAAGTCATTTCAACTGTCGCTAAGTCGTAAGTTCAATGACCTTGAAGTTAATCACATAATTAATAAGTGTAGATTACGGTCTTAAATTTCGCAAAGAATCGCAGCGAACGCTTGGCAGTGCATTGAACTATACTGACCGCCACATAACAACCTGAGTGTCTGAGGTTCAAATCCAACTGGTCACCTGACTATTTTTTTATTTTTTTTTATATTTTTTTTTGTTCTTTCCCGACCACAATTTAAGATGCAACGTACTCCACCGCAATATAATGCCTCTTGCCTCTCTGAAACAGAAGTTTTAAAGGCACAAGTCCCAGATAAAAGGAAGAACCTTACAAAGAGACAAAAGAGAAGAAGAGGATCACAAGAAGAAGACTCCTGTAAGGAAACTGATGTTCATTTTAGAGATGAGATACTCGCAAAGATTGAAACTTGGAAAGTAGACCAGGAAGCAATATTAAACAAATTAAGCGATGATATAAACGAAGTCAAATTACAAAATGCATCTATCCAAAAAGCAAATGCTGAAATGAAAAATTCTTATGGCGAAATAGAAAAATCACTAAATTTTATTTCCCAAAGATATGAAGAATTGAATAATGTTGTATCTGCTCTGCAAAAGGAAAAAAGAGAGACAATGGACTATGTTAGATCCCTAGAAGAACAAATTGAAGATTTGCACAAAAATCAACGCTCAACCATGTTGGAATTTCGTAACATACCCTCCAATCTAATTAAATCGCAATCAGACTGTATTGATATTGTTAATAAATCCTGCGACGCCATACAAGTACCTATAAAACCATCTGATATCAAAAATATAATACGAATTTCTGGAAAACTAAATAAAGATTCAAGTACCATTTTAGTAGACTTTCCATCAACCATTGTCAAGAACAAAATCCTAGAAAAATTGAAGAACTTTAACAAAAATAAAACTTCTCACAACAAATTTAATTCGAGTCATATTGGTCTGGCCTGTTCAACTACTCCCATTTATATAGCAGAAAGTCTAACACCAAAAACTAGGAAGCTTTTCTTTCTTACGCGAACTTTTGCAAATGAATATAACTATAAATATTGTTGGACATCAAACGGAAGAGTATTTCTAAGGAAAGAAGACAACGCTAAACAATCTCTTATTAAAAATGAGCATCAACTGCTTTCACTTAAAAATTCATTGTGACTAGATTTTAATTTTAGTTTTAGAATTAGTTTTACTAACCTCTACACATCAATTTATACACTTTTACCACTACATCTAAAAAATATAAACTACAGTACACGCACAGATCTTTCCACTGTTATTAATGAAAAATATATTCTAAAAATAAAACAATGTCGTTCTTGTCTACACCATAACGTATGGGTCATGTTTCTAAATGATTTGTTTTTCTCTAATATTATTAACATTCGATAAGCTCAACTCTAGTTTAATTGAAGATCTTGATTCTTCATGCGCTATAAGTTGTGAAACTTGCAATTTATTGGAATTTGTGAGTCATAAAAGAACACAAATAAGGGATAATCATTTCTTAATCCTCACTGTCAATATAAGAAGCGTACATAAAAACTTCGATTCGTTAGTAGTTTTTATCGAGAGCTTGGGAATTGATATAGATATAGTCATTCTCACAGAATGCTGGATTAACAAGGATAGCTTAATACCTCCCATAGACAATTACCGTTCAACTCATACACTTAATAGTTATAATCAAAATGATGGTGTTATTGCTTATATTAAAAAAAATATAGAATTTACAAGCGAAGAACCATTACTGGATGACGGCAACTGCCTTATCTTAAAAGTATCCGATAACACCTCAATTGTGTGCTCATATAGACCACCATCTTTTTCGAACCCTAGCAATTACACTAAGTCGGTTTGTAATCTTTTATCCTCAATTAAATCTGATAATGTTATATTCACTGGTGACATTAACATAGACATTTTACCATCGAACTTATCTAACCATGCATATGAATACCTGAACGTAATGTGTTATCAAGGATTCCGACAAGCTGTCGACAAACCCACTAGACTGCTTACATGTATTGACCATTTTATGGTCAAAACAAACAAATCTTGCCAAACGTATGTATTTGAAGCATTAACGGACCACTCCCCTATATTACTAGTATTAAACAAAAACCAGTTAAATAAACATAAACCAGACGCTTACAAAACAATATACAACAAACAAATTATATCAAATATTATCAGTGAAATAGATTGGCAACATTTTTATAAAATTACAGATCCGAATATTGCAGCTAATTATCTAACACTTACACTAAGTAGAGCTATCGAAAGAAGTCAATGTATAAAAAGAATACCCAATCGTAAACGCCCGTTGAAGCCATGGATTACACGAGGATTAATTAAAAGTATAAGAATAAGAAACAGACTACACGCTAAAACTAAAAAATCACCATGCGATGAAGAAATCTTAAAAAAATATAGAAACTACAGAAACCTATGTAACAAACTAATTAAGACAGCAAAGAATACCTATTATAAACACAAACTTGAACAGCAGACTGGTAATATGAAAGAAACTTGGAACATTATTAAAGAAGCATGCCATATTTCCAAAATTAACAACAATTGTACAAACTTACTAAGTATAAACCCTTGCCCTACAAAATCTCTTAATGATGTTAATCAATACTTTGTTTCAGTTGGATCAGCTCTAGCCAATGAAACTCTAAAGAAACTCAATCACTCAGAAGTCGAACTAGCTACCCTAGCTAGAGACAAGGATAGTCCAACTAATTCATTTGCCTTTACACCCACTGATAAATATGAGGTAAACACTATCATCACTGGTCTCAAAAATACCAATGCTTCGGGACATGACAATATTCCTACACCTATAATTCAGACCTTCAAAGATATTCTTTCAGAACCTATAGCCCACTTGTGTAATTTAAGCCTATCAAGCGGCAAATTTCCTAACGTATTCAAGAAAGCCATAGTTTGCCCAATATATAAAACCGGGGACAAAACTCTTCCTTCAAACTATAGACCAATATCATTGCTTTGTACCCTATCCAAGATACTAGAAAAATGCGTCAATAAAAGACTCATGAGATACCTGGAGTCATTTAAATTACTTCACTCAAATCAATTTGGCTTCAGAAGCGCCAAGTCTACTGAAGACGCAACATTACGGGTAACATCAATGATCACCTCGTATCTTGACTCGAATAAGAAATGTATTGGGGTCTTTCTTGATTTACAGAAAGCCTTTGACACTGTCTCCATACCTATTCTGCTAAGTAGGCTAGAAAATGTAGGTGTAAGAGGCATTGCCAAAGAGTGGTTCCAAAGCTATCTTAGCGATAGAACCCAAAGTGTAAGAGTTGACAACAATTTTAGTGCAGAGTATCAATGTACGTATGGAGTACCCCAGGGCAGTACGTTAGGACCTACTCTGTTCTTGATTTATGTCAACGACTTATGTAAACTCAATATTGGATGTGGACAAGTTACTATGTTTGCAGATGATACTGTGATACTCTTTAATGCAAACACCTGGTCTAAAGCCATTGATAAAACTGAAAATGGACTTCGATGTATAAGCAAATGGTTAGAAAACAGCCTATTGACTTTAAATACGGGCAAAACTAAATACATTTGCTTTAGCAAAACCTCTTCTACGGAGCCAAAAGGGAATATCAATGTCAAATTACATATCTTTCCATGTAACCGGTACAACAAAACTAGCGTATGCTCTTGCCCAATACTGAATAGGACCGACAAGATGAAATACCTGGGTATCTGGGTCGATGAGAGACTAAACTGGAAAGAACAAATTATTAGCACATCGAGCAGGCTCAGACAACTTATAGTTATTTTTAAAACCCTAAGAGACATTGCAAACCAAGAGTTAATTATTCGAACATACAAAGCACTGGGTGAATGTGTGATCTCATACTGTATTATTAACTGGGGTGGAGCTGCTAAAACTTACATGATACATGTAGAACGCGCGCTTAG
Organism: Colias croceus; assembly: GCF_905220415.1. NCBI lineage: Eukaryota > Metazoa > Arthropoda > Insecta > Lepidoptera > Pieridae > Colias > Colias croceus. The sequence continues at coordinate 1,391,748 of NC_059539.1, read as the reverse complement.
AGCTCTACTCAAAGTCTCGCTCAAATTACCGTTCCAATTTCCAACCTCGATGCTATTCAAGAGGGCTAATCTCTTAAGTGTTCGTAAGATTTTTGTACTTCAATTAATTAAACGGTTTCACCGCCTAGAGGTACCGAAAACTAATAATCCCTTGAATACTAAAAGAAACTATCGTGTACCTGTACCTTACACTAAGACTCGCTTTGCACAAAGGCAGTCTTATTACCTAGCACCCATCCTCTATAATCGTTTCAGTTTATATATTAAAAATGCTTTTGCTCTCACTAATTATAAAATGATACAAAAGCTAAAAGAATGGCTTTTACCACTCGATTATTCTGAAATGGAGCACCTGTTAATGCCCACATATACAAAACAAACACCAAATATATAAAGAAAAAAAATAATTTTCTTTAATTTTATTGACTTTTAATAATTAATTTAATATGTGATTTTTTTTACTGTCTCTATAAACTTTATTTTATTTGTTAAAAACGACATTGGAATGTATTGAAAATATAATAAGCCTCATAATGAACTCTCTCATTATTCACACATACATAGTTACGCACATACAAACACACACACACACACACACACACACACACACACACCCTACCTACACTACGTCTTTAAAATACATTTTTTTTCTTTAATCTTTAATTCTATAAAATACTAACTAGTCAAATAATTATTTTGATTGTATTAATTGTTTTAATTGTATTAATTATTTTAATTGTCTTAATTATTCTATTTGCATAATATCGGGAAGGCACAGACTCCTGAAACACAGCGAAAGCTATATTGGGAGTCTGGGGTCTATATTCTGATGTAAGGAAGCTTGTTCAATAAATGATTTTTATTTTTTTTTTTTTTAATTATGGTAGTTTTTATATAGTTTCAGCTTCACTATGTTATATTTATCATTATATTAATAATTTAAATTAATTTTGAGTGCCTTTAACAAGCTCAATATTTTTTTTTTGAAATGCTTATTTTCCTTTCCATACTAAAATCATGTGTCCCACTTAGTCATCTCACACTTTGAAGTCACAAAATTATGCAAAAATCTATTGATACCTGTAAAATTTTGGTATTTCTAAATTATTCTGTAAACTTGTGGATAGTTTTAACAAGTTCTAATAAAAATAACATAAAAGAAATTAATATAAAACTCACTTAAAACTATGTCCCACTTTTTTTCACGAATGATACTTCACGCACGGTTACCATGAAATAACACCCTAAATAACTAGATATCCAAGCCACAAAAATATTTTTAAGTAGTGGCAACACCGATTTACATGTTGGCCAACCTTTAGAAGAAAAATCGCCATTTTGTTACTGTCAAAGTTAATCGAAAGGTAGTCGGCATTTTTGCTTCGCAACATTTTAATAATTTTGAGTGAGAATTATGCAAGGTAAGAATACAAATTTACTATATTATTTAAATTATGTGTGTAGCTTTAGTGACCTAGTAACAAATCAAACTATGCGGCGTCTTATTACTACAATACTTTGGCGAATAAAGGCTTTTTAGGTTATGTCCAACCATATTTTTATTCACGAATGATACCATGTGTTACTATTGTGTTACGTAACATCCGTGAGCGGCTCTTAGGGGTAGTACTCACTAGAGAATCTAAACTTAAAAATTTACTTTTTTACATAAAGAGAACCCACTTCAAAAACTATCATGTTTCGGAAGTTAGTAACTTTTTTACTATAATAATTCGTATTCGTAATTAATATCATAAGTTGTGAATGATTCTTGCATTTGTAAGTATTATAGAAATACAAAATTTGAGAAATAAAACTTTTTCTTTAATATTTAAATTTGTTTTATTGAGTTTTAAAGTAATTTAATCAAATAATTTAATTAACAATATAAAACAGAAATGTAAAAAAAATCTCCTGCATTATTAGTTGTAATGTACACTAGGCTTAACAAAATCACGTATGTTACTATCAGTCACGTATGTTACGGTGTGTTACGACTTCACGACTGTTATTGTACAATATTAGGCGGCCATACTCAAAAATATGTTGGCAGGTGGTGACTCGCCCTCTCACTGTATGGGCCCCCGAAATAAGTCGCTGCAATAGTGCGACAAGGGGGCAACATATTGTGAGCAGCTAAGGGTGGAGAGGCGTCCCTGGACTTTAAACTCCGATCACGCGCTCCCTGAGGGTCCAGCATCACGTGCCCACTCGCCACTTACGATTCGCATCCACCCTTCGAGCTAAAAGCTCTCGCGACTCCACTCTGGCCGGCCGGTTAAGGCAAGCCAGAGGTGGGGGTCCTGTCCTCGTCAGGCTTCACTCCGACCGGCCGGTGAAGGCAAGCCGGAGATGAAGACAGGGGCCTCCCCCGGGAGCACTCGGTTCCCGCGGGGTCGCTACTCCCCGACACCCCGCCACAAGGTGTCCTGCGGGTTGACTGATTGCACGGGTGGAATATCTATTGTCACGTAGACAACAGATATTCCAACCGTGGGCGATGGGGTCGTCACATCCCTACGCCCTTATTATTATTATTATTATTGCTTCAAATTTTGTACCAGTGGCCTTGAATCCGAAATATATTTTCCCTTGGAAAAATAATGTCAATGTGTCTTCACATTCGTACAGGTATATTTGGACTGAAAGCATAAAAAGTTACTTATCTCTGTGTTTAGGTATGTAGTTAAAGTTTCGCCAAATAAGTAGGTTACCTACCTACGTTTTTTTTTTCTTAAGGTACAAGTGGGTGATTAGACTTCTGAGTCTAAAATGTAGGTCATTTTATTTTAGTCTCCACGAGGCGTAAAATTCAGACACGCACTTACCACTTTAAAGGATGTAGGAGGTGGTCAAAATTTTTTTAACAAATTATAACTTACCTAAACTTTCATTGAATATGTATAGAAATGCCCAATTTTTATGAAACTAATGGGAAGAAAATACTTAATCATCTTCAGACAACATAATATTAAAATTTTAAACATTTTTGCAGATGCAATCATTTATTCCACCCTATAAGAAAATGTTTATTATATTCCATTCATCATATCTCGAAATCCATGACACCAACTAATACATATTTCATTTCGTCCTAGATCTTCAAACAAAATAGCTAAAAAGATGACAAATAACTTGATCGCTAATTGCAAAATACAGAAGATATTATCTGTTACACCATTATTAATGGCTCACCGTGCCGACACCAAATTAAACCATCATAACCACTTTCCCGAGCGAATCTGACAAATAGCAAGCCGTCCGCATTTAATGACTTAGAAACTGCTATGACAAAAGAGAATTATCGCCGTAAACTGGATACATTAAACAGTATTTACGATTATACCAAGATCTAGGAGTAAATATAAATTAGAGTGGTTCAGTCAAATGTAGGTTGTACAACCTAGCCCACTGTTTCCAGTTTCGGTGTTATTTATAGACGCGGACTGGTTCTGGTATGCTTAGCAGCTTATTTGGTTGGAGCAACAAATGTTGCATACCTGGTAGTAATGAGAATTAATGAGACGCGGTTTGACGCCGTTAGGGGAGCTCTAGGCGCACGCGCATGCCATGTTCGAACGTACAATTTCCGTTGAAGAAAATGAGCACTAGGTATCTGTATGGCATCATTTCTCGGAAGGTATGTAAGAATAAGATGATTGAATTGTTGGAAAAGTGATCTCTTAATTCAACACAATCTGAATCTTTGATGCGAAAAGAAAGAGAAATACATACATACAGAACAAAGAGCATAAATGTCGTTTAAAAGCGGAAAAACTACCCTCAATCAAATTATAAACTTTTTATCAATAATTCGTCATTTCTGGTTTTATAAATCATAACTATTACGATCTGTTGTTATGTTGCATACTAAAGCAACAACAATAAATTACACTGATGTTACTAAATCTCAATAAAGAATGCGTAAATAGCCGATATTTACAAACACAGCTTCTGATATGAATAATCGCGTAAACTCCTCCTTAATGCAGTTGATCGTACATTATCCCGGTTCAACGGCCTGTTAAGTTAACGTATATTTAACAAGACCACGGATAAGCGTATTATTTTATACTCTTCCGGAGTCACTTCTGTAGAAATAGTGATGAGGGTAAGGATAAATCAATCGTGTCACGTGCGGGAGCATTGATTTTTATTGGCTGCTCCTTAAATGGTGACGAATCAGACCTATTTATTTTAAATTATGTAAAAATCATACACAGTCTATGTGTAATATGGTCTTAGATTTACGTGAATCTAATCCCTACTCGCTCTTTGTCCTGTATCGTTTTCATCATGTGTGTGAAAAAGTGTGTGCATTAGACCAACACACGTTTTTGCCCGCATGTTCTAAATTTTCGAAAGCGTGTCGAAATTTTGATGTAGGTATTCTTAGTGCATTTTTTTGTTATTCTAGTAGGTCAATGTTTTGTGCGTATCCGGTGTGTAATACAAATTAATAAATACGAACATATTTTAAAGTGCAATTGTAGAAACATTACTTTAAATTGATTTTAGGTACTATGACTGAAGATATATCTCTAAGAATTTTAATCATAGCGATCGAATATAAACGCCATTTAATATTCGTTTAACTATTCAATATATCTAACGAATTCCATAAAGCACTCAATATCGGATGCATTATTCATCTATCCTATTTGTTCAAATACGTCTGCTCTCTATAAATAGCCTCCCTAACAGATTTTCACATGTCGTTCGCATGAATCTTAGACGGGCATATCAATAAGCGGTCCGGTTTCAAAGTAACCGACACTTGCGACACCGGCGAGACAATGGACAGTAAATACTTGTTATTGCGGCTGTCACAGACCGCGACTTCATTATACATCGCCCACGGTACCCACCTACAGAGACGATTTCTAATTTGCTCTGCACTACTTCAATGAAAGGGCAGGATATCACCGATGTAAAGGTGAACGCTAAGTCAGATATGAAAATCAGAAATCTAAACCTTAGGGTATCAATTTTTTTGGTTATTTTCTGTTATACGCTACTGATTGCTGAATTAATATCGACACTTACTTGTATAGTCCTGCCTCTGAAAAACCACTGCGTTTTGCGTCGGCTTAAAAGATTACCATCATTCTAATTTCTATGTATGAATAAGTAATCACTGCTAAATCTGATTCGAAACGTGCCCAAAGCCTTCCTAAAGAAATCTTTAGTCAGAATGATTCTATTAATTTTTTAACCACATCGGTAAAAGGGTTGTAATTTGATCACTGTAACATATCATAGTACATAGTTCGCAATTAACGTTTTCAACTTAATAATTACTAGAATTTTATAAGTCACGAGATGAAATATTATTAATCGTTACTCCAGATGTAAATTAATCAGTAATCGGAATAGCTGATCGTTTGCATGTTTCATGCCATAACTACGGGTTGTAGTTCAAATGGTTTTACATGATGTAACGTGATTGGAATTGCACGATGTTCTGAATGTTGGATCAGATTTTCCTCATATTGATTGCCAATATCAGGAAGGAGTTGTTGCCCTTTTTTGATTTGTATAATAATTCAATATGTGACAGTGCGCTATGTATGCGATGATATTTGTAAAGCTTGAGAAAAAAACGTAAAGTAAATTACTCGTGATGAAGCCGTTCATTTTATCGCTGAAAATGTTTTTCCAATACCTCAATTTAATATACAATTCTTACATAGTCTTTTCTCCAATACAACTGCAAAGAAAGTATGAAATTATCGGAGAATATTGTTCAATACGTTTCTATATTAGGTGTATCGTTCAAATTCCTATTTAGTAACTGAGTTGCCTAATTAGGTAATGGTACAGTAAGAACTGATCACAACCTGTAGGGGCAGGGCATAACTGTGATAAAGCGAACAGGTGCCGCCGGCAGTATTCTCGTTAAGCGAAAGCGTTTATGAGGACGATAAAATAAAATAATTATCAGTAATTGTATGTTGATTGAAGACTCGGCTTTTACTCTATAAATTCATGAGCATAACCATTAACAATATTTATTTATTGCAAGCGTTTTGCCCGAGGCGCCGCTCGTGCTTTGTACACCAAGGTTTATTACAGAGCCTATGTGTTTATTGCTGTCTTGAAATTTATAAGGGACTGTGCTAAAATCAGTGTTAAATAAACTAACTAACTAATCAAAGTTAACAAACCATAACCTTAATGGTTATCCACCATTAAAGTTATGGTTTGTTAACTTTGAGACGCGGTTGGGTCATTATAACGATGTTAAGTTAGTTAAGTACCTCGCGTACCGTAAATGTTGTTGGGAATATGATCCATGGTAATTATTCTATACACCAAAAATTGTTGGCAAATAAAGCAAAGGTACTGTAAGGAATCTATATAATTGTATATTGTAAAAGGCTTCACTATTTTAAACAATATTGATCCCATGAAAGAATTTCTAGTCAATACTTTGTTCTCCGTTAGACGGAACGTGTTTTTGCGTTTCATGTCATAATTTGCAGTGCGAAATGTGACGGTGACACCGGAATCGCGAACCAGCCCGCCTACCTAGTACATTGCACCACCAGGGAAAGCAAACACCTACTGTGCGTTTGGTGTCTCGCAAGGTTCTATACTTGGCCCTTTGTTGTTGCTTATTTGTATTTGTCTGAATTTATTGCTCGGCATTAGTCATCGTGTTCGAATTAGAAATACAGACGTGTTAATTATATATTTCAGGGGTTTATATTTTAAAATTATATACGGACGTATTTCGTAAAAATACAAAGTTAACGTATTAAATGTGTAAGACCATTAATTAATACGTTTACTTTGTTGTACAAGCTATGAGAATGTGTACGCTTTTAAGTGAAAACGACGCAATTAATGTTCCATGAACAGTTCAGCATTACAGAGAACAACGTCGTAATGGATTTTTTTGTAAACGTTTCTTTCTTACCACATTTCCTTTGCAAGGTCGTTCGAGTCGCGTGTTTATTGGCTAATTGTGGACATTTTATGAATAACTCGATATTTTCATTTGATACGCTATAGATAGAGCGTGAAGAATTTTAGCGTGACAAACTGTGTGCCGTGTTTTCTTTTCCACCATTTGTGTATCGCCAGTCAATGATCCCTCTATTTGTTTCCATATAGTGTAACCGTGTATCCGAGTGGGTTAAGGGCCAGATGCATTATACATACATCTGTTTCACTGATTGATTTTCTATATATAAGGTGACCTACATCCTGTGTTCTGCCAGACCTAGAGATTATTATTTCTTCGTCTCCACTGGGAATCAAACCCAGGAACCCTCGGTTCTACGCACACGCGTCAACCACCGTACCAAAGAGAAGGTCTGTTATGTTTCCATATAATGTATGCCAAACCAATCGACTAAGTTTTCACTGGTAAATAGCAGATGCGGTAAACATGAGTGAAAATGTTTGAAACTATTTTCCTCAAGACTCTAAATGTTTCCCAATAGCTCTAAGACAATTGTTTAGTTCAGTCTAACAATCGTGTTACTAGTGGGCAAATTATATAGTTTCTTACAAATACATTTGTATGCCGTTCCCGCAGATACATTACCGTTTGAAAGTCGCCACAAGCGTTGAAGTGAGGCATGCAAACTCATGCAAACTTTTTAGTTAACAACGTTTCTGATGATTTTCTTGAGGCGTGTTGTCAGTTCGCTTCAATTGGTTTGTTATGTTGTCTATATTATTAAAGGTGTTTAGTTTATACCTAAACATAGATAACCTGTGAAGCTATATTCGGTTGGGCAAATTAAAATTGCTGTCAGTTAAGTGGAAGTTTTCGTGCTAAATATGTAAGGATTTAAGCCAGACTTAAAGCCAGGCTGTAAGCCTGTAGCGCTTGATTGTCGTAAATTGGAATTGTTTATTTTTAACCCCTATATCGCTAACAATTAAAGTCGAAAGCGTAAGTTCACAATGCAATGTCAATAAACTGTCTCCACGATGGCTGATTATTTTCCAACCTTTCGTTTAAATGTCGAAGCGTTTAACCAACATGCATTATACTGTTTAATTGCTGGGGTTAGATGTGGGGTTAATTCTTTTACATAACAACCTCACGTTCGGTCGTGAGCGGTCGGTCTGAGCGGAGCCGCGGGCGGTTCCTTGTATCCAATAGCATCTACGAGTTAATAATTTTCAAGCACGCTATTACCTTAATGATTCCTTAAACGAAACGGCATATTACGATTTACTTCTTAGTGTCATTAAAGTTACGCGGCGTACGGCGGGTCACGTGCCTTCACTTCCTCGTGAGTGAGGAAACCCATGTGTGCCCGCTCGGCCAATAATTCATCGTTCAATGGCGACGTTGATTTATGATTCATTGATGATATTGATTTATCGATTGCTAAGATGCGCCGGTGGAATGATTAAAACTTTCGCTAATCGCCTCCGCCGGTGCTTGTTGATGTTGCGCTCGCGGAATCAATTCAGTAGTTTGGAACAGGGTTGTAGTGACTAACTTATTATGACTTCCCTTCACTTTCTTTAGTAGGTTTTGATTTTTCTCCTTTTAAGGCCATTTTAAAACCTTTCATTATTTTGTTAATGATCACCAATAAACAATGAAATGAAATGTCTACGATACTTAGTAAAATTATTATTTAAATTTTAAACAGATACATTGTGATCCATTTCAAACTCAAACATTTATTTATTAACTAGCTTTCCGCCCGCGGCTTCGCCCGCGTTTTCCGAGAAAACCCCGCATAGTTCCCTTTCCCCTGGGATTTCCGGGATAAAACCTATCCTATCTCTCAAGTTGGATTGAACTGCACATGGTGTGCGAATTTTATTATAATCGGTTAAGTGGTTTAGGAGTCCATTGAGGACAAACATTGTGACACGAGATTTATATATATTAAGATTGAATAAATAGACTTCTTCTAGAAGCACTTTTAAATCGTCATTACATATTTTAACATTAACCACCGATTTTTAATATCATTGTTGGACAAATAAAAATAAATACTTATCCAAAATTCTATTCTATTCGATAAAATATAATCAATTACCTACAATCCATTAGTAACAAATAAGGGCATTCGTATCTTATGCCATATTAGGCCTTAATTATATAACTTTAAACGATAACGATAATTAACCTCATGCAACGGATCGCAGTGATTATAATGAATTAATTTCATTTATAGATTTATGTGATTTTGCGGACAAATTAATACAAATTGTATCGTAATTTGTAAAGTAATGAGTTTGCGCGGGACAAGAGTTTTATTCAAGTTGATAAACAAGTGAGTTATTGTCTCATTTATCAACAGTGTCTTTTTCTTCTGTATCTTTGCTATTGATGTTATAATTTAAGTCATATCACATTTTTCTTGGTAAGCTCGATGAATTAAAATGTTGAATGGTGATAATGTCAATTAGGTAAGCCTTTTGCTCCTACCTCTTGCCATATTATACCAACTGACATTTATAATGATTGTTACGTAAAAAACTACATTTCATTTATGTTAAAGTAAATCTATTTATTATCTGTGTTAATTCTAAATTGCGTGCCTTCCATTTACTGTGTATAATCTGTGGTCTCTCTCTACTCTGTGGAACATCGAAGTGATTGTACGTACAACAAAAGTAATCTAATTAAATCTGCTCTAAAATATAAGAAAAGCATTTTATTTGCCACTCTGCAATAATTTATAGATGAAACTTCCTAAAATACTCATATTAATATGATTAAAACTCAAAAATCCTTTTCACGCACAGGCGCGATTCCGCTATATACTTAGATGCCAAATGACATAACCATTGCTTTCTTAAACGGTTAAATTAGATTTGCTCCGACAATAAGATTGTTACATAATTAGTTTGAATGTAAACCGACGTAATGATGCATGGGAACTGCTTTCATTTCAAATTGGATTAAGTTTAGCGTTTGTACGAGAAATGGTGCGTTCAATCTGCCTTACCCAAGCCTTACCATAGTTATGTTGTTTCCAACATATTATTATCCTATACCTACCGCTTTTTAAGTATTTGCGAACTTTCTTGTTCTCTTGGCTTTGTACTTTATTATCTCTTAATAATGAAGAACTGAGTCTTCAATCTAAAATAATAGTTTATATTGATTGCTATCTAATATAATAGTTTCCAGGTCGATAAAATTAACATCTAATTGTATCTTTGATCTTATATTGTTCCTTAACGTATATGCTAAATGCATCTCTGAAAGTCTTCACTACATTGCTTTTTATCAATGATTACTCGATATTCCATCTAGTCTTAACACAGTACTTATCTTGATTGAATTGCTTATGAATTATGAAGTCATCCATTGACCCAGATTACAATTATTCGTACCTACTTAGTATTTCTTGCTATCAATATTATGTTCTCTTTGTTTCGATGTTGCAGCTCGAGTAATTGTTTTTAATTAACAACCTGAACTCGGGTACGCTGCGGTATTGTTTTTTTTTTTATTTATTTATTGGTTTGATTGTAGTGGTTACTATTGATTCTCCTTTTCAATTAACGTTGTTAATTTCTATAGAAATGTAAAGTATTCATTCAAATGCACTCTAATTGGGTAGGTAGTTGAATAATGTTTTTAAAGTTTATAAAAATCAGGTTGCATGATTTTGGTCAGATATTTATCATTAGGTCATCATTGAAAGTTTTCTTCTGAAAATGTATTCGATTGTTTTGGAAAGAGACAGCAGTTTCGCATAGCATGTACTTACTCGTAAAAAAGTTCAATTTGTCAATAATAATGTAGTAAATAGTAAGAGAGGATGATAACACTTGTGATTGATGAGTTGGCCGAACCGATCCAGATTGGCATTTGTTTCACTCCTTGAGAATAACCATCATTTAAGAAACTGCTCTAAAAGCAATACGATTGAAAACGCTCAATCGTTATGAATGAAATATATACACACAATTATGAGTCAGTTCCAATCGAACTTGACTGATATGAACACGAGGATCGATACACGTTTGGCAAGCGTTTTGTGTATGTGTGTCAATCAACGATTTTTCATATTTGGCCGCTATTTCAGTTGCATGGTTATGGTTGTTGATACGATATGTGAATATTTATAACATTGTTAAATGCAGTAGGAGAAAGATGTTCAAGAGGCAGTTTATTTCGGTCTATGTTTATGCTGGTTTATTATGTTGTTAAGTGCAGTAGAAATAAAATGTACAAATGACTGTTTTTTCAAGATTGATTTTTTATAGTAGGTCGCTATTTCTGCTGTATGGTTATGTATTTTATGATCGTCATTGCATGATAATAATTGATTATTTATAACAGCAGTGGCAATAAGATGTACAAGTGACAGTTGATTTATTTCCGTTATATTCTAGTCGGGAACCGTGACTTTGTCTGCGTTAAATGAGAGGTTTTGCGAGAAATGTGACATCTAGGTATATCTAAAAAAAAAGTAGATTAAATCGTGGTCTATTTATCTTCAAATATTTTTTTAGTTTTAATTACAGGACCAGGGCGGTAATAAACATTAATTATATTAAGGAGAGATTTGTAAAAAATATAATGTAATCTGCGTTTATGATACATGTGACGTAATACAAATATAAAATTATGATTTTAATGACATTGTCAAATAGCGCCTTATCATTACGAAAATACTACATAATATTATGAGTAAACTAATTACGCTAATACAAATAACAAGTTGAATAATAAACAAATTAGCTAACGACTTGCAAATATAACAGTTGTATTATTAACTCATTAATAAATGAAAAGTCATCCACGGTTTAATAGCACTATTGTTTTAATTTATTTAAAAAAGTTACCATACTATAATAAACAACTCATAACAAATGTGAATAATTGCTCAGTTTTCCCGTCATCGCAATCAGAAATACACGCGTGACATTCAAAGGCGCGCGAATCTGTGGATTGTGTGATCTGTGATTATATGTGCACCGAATGTGACATAATAAATGACATATGGTGAAGAGTTTTGTTATCTGTGATTCGTATCTGTCCGCCGAATGTGAAATCGATAAATAACATATAGATTGTAGAGCGTAGAGCTTATCTGTGCACCGAATGTGACATTGAGCGTTCTGAGGATTGTGTCGTCTGTGATTCGTTCTATAAGCTGTGCCACGAATGTGAAATTTCCGACGTATCTGTGATCCGCTGTATAATCTGTGCGCCGAATGTGACATAAGCGCGTGTATCTGTGATTCGCTGCATAATCTGTGCGCCGAATGTGACATTAGCGCGTGTGACGTCACGGCGCAGTGTTGGCGGGCGCGGTGCGGTTACTGCGGGCGGCGGTGACCGGCGCTCGCCAATGCGGCGGCGCGCGCGCCATGTCGCCGCCGCGGGCGCTGCTGGCGGCTCTGCTGCTGTGCCAACTGCTCTCGTACGGTGGCCACCAGGGGCTCACCAAGATATTCTATACGTAAGGGTGTTGAAATGTTAACAATTGAGGCACTGATAGATTCAACAATTTCAGGTTGTCAGTTAAAGTTGCATAGCTATGTACGAAAAAAGAGCGTGTGTGCCGAGCATAGGTGTCAGAAGTGAAACTTCTTTGGCAAGATTCAAAGATACCAAAAGTCGCCTTACTCCATGACGTGACGGTATTGCCATCACGGTGCCTTGACATTTTATCAACGCATCTAAGACGTATTCAGAAAGAAAGCTTGAAACTTATAAGCGCTTATCGGCGCTTGTCAGGCGCCATATAAAATTTGTTTTAGTCTGCTTCAACCTGCTTCCTTTGTGTAGAACGAACCAGCGTTGACAAGCGCCGATAAGCGCTTATAAGTTTCAAGCTTTCTTTCTGAACACGCCCTAAAGAAGTTTCACTTCAAAAAAAAATTGTAATCAAAAGTTAAATAAATTGTCGACGCCCTTATAACTAAGTACTTAGTACTTACCTTGCAAATTCTAGAATACTTTAATCTAAAATAAACTATGTTCTTTATAGGAAATCTTAAAAAATGTGATAAAATGATTTAGCATTGTGCAATTTCATAAACCACAATGTTATCATTTAATATAGGTGTTATAGTCATAAAGATACTTATTATTTAACTAGCTGTGCCCGCGACTTCGTCCGCGTGGAATAGCGACTGCATAGTAGTTACTACTTTACATACAATTATTTAGTAAACACGTACTACCATAAACAATTCATAGAATTGTTAATAGAATTTATTAGAAAGAAAGAAAGAAAGAAAAGACATTTAATTCAACACATATGAAAGACTTAAAAATAAAAATAAAAACAGAGAATTAAATAGAAAAACACAGTGCAATATAAAACATTAATATTAATTAGGTGTGATTCTGTGTGCTGAACAGGGACACCACTCAGGAATTCTGCGGCTTAAGAGCTACAGCACTGATTTTCAGTGGTTCCCATGTTCTCAAATGACGCCTACAGTGGCAGAATGTGAAAAAATAGGAATAAATTAAAATAGATACCTATACACGTATATACACTACATAAATATCAAAATAAAACAAAATTCATAAATCAAAACTACAAATTATATATTACTAATCTAAGCTAAAAAACTTACGTACTTTCCGGAAATCCGGGGCATTTTCCGGGGATATCCGGAAAATGCCTGTAAAATATCTGGAAAATCCCCCGGAAAATGTGTGAAAATGTCCGGGAAATACCCGGAAAATATCCGGAAAATGCGTGAAAATGTTCGGGAAAAGCGTGGAAAATGCCTGAAAAATCTCCGGAAAATGCCAGGGAAATGTCTGGAAAATATCCGGAAAAAGCGTGGAAAATGCCTGGAAAATCCCCGGAAAATGCCTGAGAGATGCCCAGAAAATGCCCGGAAAATATTCAAAAAATGCGTGAAAATGTCCGGAAAAGGCGTGGAAAATGCCTGGAAAATTCCCGGAAAATGTCAGGAAAATGTCTGGAAAATGCCTGGAAAATCCCCGGAAAATGCGTGAAAATGTCCCGAAAAAGCGTGGAAAATGCCTGGAAAATCTCCGGAAAATGTCAGGGAAATGTCAGGGAAATGTTCAGAAAATGCCTGGAAAATGCCTGGAAAATATCTAGAAAATATCCGGAAAATGCGTGAAAATGTCCGGAAAATCTCCGGAAAATGTCAGGGAAATGTCAGGGAAATGTTCAGAAAATGCCTGGAAAATGCCTGGAAAATATCTAGAAAATATCCGGAAAATGCGTGAAAATGTCCGGAAAATGCTTGGGAAATGCCTGGAAAATGCCTGGAAAATATCCGGAAAATGCGTGAAATGGTCCGGAAAAGGCGTGGGAAATGCCTGGAAAATTCCCGGAAAATGCGTGAGGAATTGCCCGGAAAATGCCCGGGAAATATCCGGAAAATGCGTGAAAATGTCCGGAAAAAGCGTGGAAAATGCCACTTCAAATTTGCGAAGTAATTAAAGCAGACAAATATAAAAGTAAAATTAGGTATTTAAAATAAATAAATGAAAAAACTACCAATTACAGAAAAACTTCTTTTTCGGTTGAAAATTGCTGGATCATGAGTATAATTCTTTATCTCTTACCTTGGGCAGTCTGGAAGAGATCGCTAGTAAGCGATAAGACCGCCTTATGTACATACCGTGTTAATCCATTTGGTATGATTGTAAATATTTTACTTGGTGTGGTACGTATATTACCACACCAATTGATAAATAATATGTACTCTGATCCCAGTACGATCTGTACCGCGATAGCCATAACGGTAATAAAAGAATCAGATGACAGTAAAGCACGATTAAAAATCATACTTGTACAGTACCTAGTTGTGAGTGCATTATTTACGTTTCAAAATAACATTTTTTTTGGTAATAAAACGTAGGTAGATTCTCACGCACGCACGCTGATACGTGGTTGGCTGCCCCTTTTCTCATTCCCGAAAAATATCCTCTAAAATTACCCAAGATTCTTCCAATGATTGTACCATACGTTGGAAATTAACTTTAGTCAACAATTGACCACGCGCCAGGATACTTATTTCTACTACATCCTCATGCAAATCGTTAATTTTTATGAACATTGAATCTGTAAATAAAAAAAATGAAAAGATTAACTACCTAATTTTATTAAAAAGCTACTAACAAATAAAATTCTATCAAGAACTAAAGTGACCTTCTTTGGGCGTTTAATATAGTCTTGTAAAAGTTATACATAAAAAAAAATTTCATCATTTTCTTATTTTGTCGTAACTTCAATTCTAATTAAAAACATGAGTCTAACTATATAATTAATTAATAAAGAATAAATATAAAAGCTACAACTTACCTTTTGTGGGAACGCAAGAAGGATTTTTAAAAATGTCACAATTAACTGTTAATAGTGTCTTGTTTGACATCAAATAATAAACATCTACCCTCACTTGTAATAAGCACCTGAAGTGGACTCTGGGAAGACATGGGTTAAAAAGTTAAATAAATAAGTACAATTAAAAACCCCACCAACATCATATTATTTAATTTTTAATTATAAATTTGCAAGAAGCGTTAAACATGTAAATTGATTTGATTTTAATGAAGTCTCATAGATGGCGCTGTTTCAAATTTGTCTTTATACTACTAAGATTCATTAAACTGTTTCTCTGCCAAAATTACGTAAATGACGTAGTTTTTATAGTATAAAGCTAGATAATAGCGTGGCTTACCCAAAAACAACATTTAAACATGAGTCTTTAGATTGTACGCTGTGTAATACACGGAATACGTTAGAAAAATAAAGGTTCACAGCTCCTCCCCCGGAGGTGATAGCATGATAATGTGTATATAAAAGCCTCACCCGATCTGTTAGTAATATTCATGCAAAATTTGAAGTCAATCTATGCGGTACTTTTCGAGATTAGCTCGGACAAATATACAGACAAACAGACAAACAGACAAACAGACAAACCGACAAACAGACAAAAATTCTAAAAACTATGTTTTTGGCTTCTATATCGATTATAGATCATGGATTATGTATTCTTTAAAAAAAATATTCAATGTACAGTTTTGACTTTCCTACGATTTTATTATATGTATAGATTAAAAATAATTATCAAACAGACACTGATATTTGGCTCAGAAAAGCCTTTCCTTAAATATCTAAATGAATGCTTATTTTAAATTATGATTTTTCGAGATATTTTGATAAGGGGATTAAGGACCGATTTTTCAATCCTTGATAAAAATTTATCTGTCCAATAAAGTATTGCACGAACATTTTAAAATGTCACCTGTAAACTGTCTTTCTTCTTCTTCTTTTTTTCAAATGGCAACTCCCGATCCTAGTGGTAAACTGTCAAATACGGACAATGAGAATACATTTTTGAAATGGTAGTATAATATGTAATTCGATGAATAAGTTTTAACCAAGGATTGAAAAATCAGCCCTTATTTATCTAAAAAATAGAATAAAAATAATAATAGTAATAGTAGTATTAAATATAATTAGATAGGCAAATTGTTTGTTTTGTTCTTGTTTCAAATAAATGCTATATATTATTTTATTTTGTATTGAAAGTGGTTTTATAACGAAAACATTTAATTCAAGGTGGTATGGGTAAAAGCGAGAATGGCAAACCCTCCCTATTAATTATTATCAACCCTCTCGTTATGCTATCAGCAATATTATTATTTAATTACTTTGACGATAAATTGTCTTTTAGAAGTCATTTCGATGATATTATCAATAGAAGCTCTCGTCTCCTTGGGTTTATCTCAAGGATCACGAAGGGTTTTAAAACACCATCTAGTCTTTTACATTTATTTGAAACCCTGATTCGTTCAATCCTAGAATTTAACTGTGTCATATGGTCACCGCACTATACAATTCACATCAAACGCATTGAACGACTTCAGAAGCGTTGCTTAAGGCTGGTTTCTCTTCGTTACAACATCGGTCGAAGTGGATCTAGCTACGAAAGTCTTCTTGAGAAATTTAATCTTGTCTCGTTGGAAAAGCGTCGACAGAGGCTAGAACTCATAACACTCCATAAAATCGTTCACTCATCTATCCACTCTCCGTCACTACTGTCAACTGTTAATTTTAATGCTTCATTTCGCTTCCGGACTAACAAAACTTTTTCTTTACCTTTAACCAGGAATAATACCTCTTTTTATAACCCCATATCTCGTTTCTGCCGTTTGTACAATGACTTATCCACAAGATTCCCCGATTTTGATATATTTGATCATCGAATAAACATATTCAAAGAACATGTCTGTCGAATCTTGAAATGATGTCCTAGTTTTGTTGTAATGTATTGTGTAATGTAACCATTATTTTTATTGTCTTTCTTTCATACATGTAATATTGAATTATCGAATTTTTAAATATGAATTTATTGTAATACGCTTTAGATAACTTTAAACTGTATCCCATTTTAGTATTGTAATTGTACACATTTTGTTGGGCTGCGATCTGCTCGTAAAATCGATGTGGCGCCTATGGACCCGGCAAGATCGTGGCCTGTTGTGTGTATTAAATTGAATAAATAAATAAATAAATTGGTTAAAATACTGAAAAGAAAGAAAGAAAGAAAGAACATTTATTTGACTCCACAATAATAACAAACAGAATGTAATGTATCTTGTATCAAATGAAGACAGACAATTACAAGACAAGAAAAAGCAACGAAACTGAAATTTTACTTTACTTTTAGGTTAAACATTATTATTGTCTTTAAAAAGTTGTCAAAGAACTAGATGACGAATGATATTAAAAGTCTCTGATACAGCTTAACAAAGTCACCTGTTATTTTTTAATCTCATGTTGAAAATAAACATTTTTGACGTGACTACGTCTTATAATTCGATAGAGCCGGCTGCACGCACGAAAAAACATGACTCATGCGGCGTTACCTCGCTCTGAGGCGTTCCATGTGCAAGCGAGAGCGCGGAACGAGCGACAAAGAAGCACAATCGGACGTTGTCACGTTCAACTATCGTCAGTAAACCGACTTTACAGACAACCAATTTTTTTTTTCACACCTTTACAGTTAATCTAGCTTGAAATTTTTGTAGCCTTGATTTTTCTTATCAGTACTGTTATGTTATGTCATATTGTTATGTTATGCTTTGCGTGAAAACCGTTATTAATTTTCATAATTTAATTTTAACATTTGAACTCTTATTGAAATATCAGAATTGCGGTAGGTACTTTTTATATGCATATATTAAGGACAGGTACATTAAGACATGTTATTAAGGACATATTCATTTGAATAAAACTCCATCAATTTTAGCTTTACATAAATCTTATAATATAAAAATGAATCCCAAAATGTGTTGGTAAGCGCATAACTTGAGAACGGCTAAACCGATTTCGTTAATTCTTTTTTTATTATATTCCTTGAAGTACGAGGATAGTTCTTATGTAGAGAAAACGTAAACATGTACCACGGGCGAAGCCGGGGCGGACCGCTAGTATGTAATAAAAAGTAATTCATTTGGATTATGTTTAATCATAATAGATAGCACAGGATACATATTTCAATATACTTAATTTATAGGATGTTTTTTTTTTATTTTTGTAGAAAAATAAGTGACGAGAAAAATGTCAAACTTAATCGCGCATACCTAGATAAATACATCATTTACGTTTTTGCGATAGATTGAATTGTTTTCACTCAACTTCCTATCACAAGTGTGAAGTTCTCATTGTGTTTCTAATTTACAACGTCTCTCGGCTATTGATGCTCGGGACGCGTTTCACACAAATTGTTTTATTAAAACCAATTGACGCACTGATTGCCCCAATTGTTCGCCATAATGTGTACATTGTACAGTCTTAGAAAATTTCGTATAAGGTCTAGATTTGTTGGATATTTGTAAAATAAAAACTGGTTTTATTTATGATAATTTAAAGTATTTATCTTAGAAATTATGATGTCTGGGATAATTTAATTGACCAAAATTTGCATTTTATAGCGTCATTTGTAAAACATTCTCAAATGTTCCTTTCTATTTCCAGGTTACCTGACACGGGACAGCCTCCAATACTCATCTCCCTCACAGACAACGCCAAATTGGACTTACGAACGGCAGACGAACTGCTATTCGCCAACGAATCTGAACAGCACAATGATACCCAGAGCTTCACAATCGTCGACAATTCGTCCGACAGCGAGAAAGTACCTGAAGTTGCAGAAAAAGAATCCACTGAACCCAGATTGATCGTCAAAGCAAAGTCCATGCACGAAACTAGGCAAGTTGAAGAAGCATTTCAAACCGTCACACCTGTGCCAGAACACGAGAGCACAGTCGAATCTCAGCCAGACAATGAATCATTAGGAGAAGACATTCCAGAAACACCACAAGAAGACATACCATCATTCTCAGAGTGGGCACAAAAGCAGTTAGCGGAAGCGGAGAAACAAGATACAGTGTTGAACCACTCGAGTCAACCTAGTCATAGCAATACGAATTTTAGCAGTAAGAGCACCAAGTTGCGGTCAAAGAACTACGCGTCGCCAGCGTGCGGGGCCAAAGTGATCGCCGTGAACCCAGAAGCGGGTTCCGCGAGTTCCATATTGTCTCCCAACAGAGACGAGTACATGCTCAATACATGTAACAGTCGCATCTGGTTCGTGGTGGAGCTGTGTGAGGCTGTTCAAGCTCAAAAGATAGAAATAGCAAATTTTGAATTGTTCTCTTCAACTCCCAAAGACATCGCTGTGTACTTCAGCGATCGTTTCCCGACACGGGAATGGGCAAGCGTCGGTCAGTTCACCGCGCAAGACATGAGAGACGTGCAGAGTTTCGATTTATTTCCACATCTGTTTGGGAAATTTATTAAAGTTGAGATGCTTTCGCACCACGGGTCTGAACACTATTGTCCCATTTCGCTGTTCAAGGTTTACGGAACGTCGGAGTTCGAAGTACTTGAAAAGGAAAGCTCTCAACATTCACCTCATATTGAGGAAGATGAAGATGATGAAATAATAGACGTTCCTGATATTCCGGCAGCAGAAACGGAGCCGACGAAGAATCTCTTCGGCTCCGCAAGAGATGCGGTCATGTCTATTGTTAAGAAAGCTGCTCAAGCGTTTAAAACGGAAGTTCCTAAAAATGTGTCTAGTGAACAAAACGATACATTATCAGACAAAGTGTACAAACGGTGTTGCTCTCCCAGCCATATTATAGTGTGTGATAATTGTAGTGAAACTCTTTACAGTGAAGTGTATGAACTTCTTAGTTGTAGCTCGGACAAATTAACAAATTTAGTGCGGCAAGTGTTCCTGAGAGACACGTTGAAGTGTACGGGGATATGTCAGCGGTTCGGTTTAGATTTTAAAAGTACAAAGACAATAGAGTTCAGTGATGAACGTGTTGCGTATATGAACGCTATGTTTCCGCCAAAATACTTGGCCGCTTTGTGTAATATCCTTGCGATTAAGGAGAAGAAGGTCGTATTAAACACTAGTTTTGAGACTGAATTAAATGTTACCACAAATATAACAATTGACGAGTCACCGCAGAAAATAAACAGTGAAACAAATAGTGAACATGATGTAAATTCTATTCCAATTAAAAGTAACGACACTGATAATGATAAAGACAATGAAACTGTTATGTCGGAGGAGAAACTTGTTGTACCTGAAGAGAAGAATGACAGTACCCCCGTAGATGTATTAAAAGAAGACAACATAGAGACTATTAAAGATGAAACACCGGCGTTTATTGAGGACGCCCCAGTACCTGAGTGGCATGAAGAAATATCGCCTGAACATAAAAATGTTGAAATACCTGACGCAGAAAATAAGGAAAGCAATCAGAGGCCTGATAAAAATGGTAAACTAGAAATATCGGTAGAGAAAACCAAAGAAACAGTGAATAATGGAGGGGAAGAAATAAACGATGCAACAATTATTACCGATAACGATAATTTTATGTCGGATTTCGATCAAATGGCAGTGGATCCGACGCCGCCTGGAACACAAAACCCCATAAACCAGAATCCAGCCTCAACTACAATACAAAAGGAATCCGTGTTCCTGCGGCTATCAAATAGAGTAAAGGTGGGTATTATAAAATAATCATTGGCACTTATTAAAACTATTTGGACACTATAAATCTGATCTTCCTGGAACATTAAAAAGTATATAATATGTATTACTCATACATATTGGCTACATCATACACTAGCTTGGTCATTACTTATTATGGAAATGTCTGTTCTAGTTGAGCTATGCATTACATTTCTCTAAGAAATAATGATATAAATCTTTTTGAATTTTTACTGGTTGATTAACAATAACTTCACAAATAATATGTTGAATTTTTAAACAATATTTAATCATTCCATAATTATGAAAATAATTCCATAAATATAAATTCCTGGTCCTTTAAATGTTAATTTTCAAAATTGATTATAATTATTTTAGATTTAATTTATATAGATCCCCTCTAGTCTCTAAGAAAGCATGCGTTTTTTGTAATTTATATTAACGTTGATGTTTTTCAATTACAGACGCTCGAGCGCAACATGTCTCTCTCGGGACAGTATCTAGAAGAGCTGAGTCGACGGTACAAGAAACAAGTAGAAGAAATGCAAAAGTCTTTCGAAAAGACCATAGTTCACATGACCGAAGAAAGGAAGAAAAGCAACGAGAGGGAGCAGAAATATCTAGAACAAATGAACAACGTACAGGAACAACTAGCACAGATGACAAAAACAATGGAACTTCTAATGGAGGAAAGGGACAGCTGGTTCGGAAACGTGACCTTCTTCAAATTCATCGTATTCCAAGCTATAATCGTCACTGCAATTATCTATTATTTAACAAAGAGATGGAAAGCAGAACCAATAATAGTGCATATACCCAAAAAGCTCAGGAAAAGACAAGATAAGTTAAGGCGAAAGTCGGTTGAAGGTGTAAGTGGGCACGCAACACCAGCGATCAAGAAACGAAGGCCCAGTGAAGAAGCGTTTCAAATAGCGCGACAATCCACTGACGAATTGGTCAGAGAGCAAGACAGCGGCGAATGGCAGATTGCTCGGAAAAACAGAAGACGAAAACCATCCATAGTACACCAGAGTATGGAACCAGATTCTAGCATCATCGATCAAGATGAAGTGAGGAAACTGGACGACAATCCCATACCGTTAGACGAAGGCGAATACTTCGCGCCCGTGCCAGAGCCTGTAGAGTTTATCGATGTAAATAATAAGAAAGAGTTACCAAAAACGAACGGGTCTTTCTTCAATAACTTGAAGAACAAGACCCTCAAAACAAGACGGCTCTCGTCTCCGGCATTTTTAAGGACTCTCAACAGACAGAGCTTAAGAAGCACGCCGAGTCCCATAATGAGGACCATAGAACCTATTTTCAATGGAAAAATAGGCAAAAAGGCCGCCTCAGAATCTCCCACGGGCAGCCTCTGGTCCGACTCCACGGAAATATCTCAGAACGGTCAGCTCAGTGAAAACGGTAGCAAGAAAAAGAAAAGCATAAAAAATATCCTCAAAAAAGTGTTTTAAGACTTAAATAATATATTAATTAATGTAATCGTTTCTATTCTATTGCTTTTAAGCATCGGCTATTGTAATTTATTTCATCGTGAATGTATTTTAAATTATTGTATAGTATTTGTATGATTGTTAGACCTCTATAGGTGCCAATTGTGATAAATTAGGGAGCCTAATGATGTTAGCTGTTATAATTTGTTTTGTAATGCCGTTGGGTGACAATAAGCTAAATTGTGGATGGACGCTAGTCGGGCGAGTCGCGATACAAAGAAATGGCATTAAATGCGTTTATTTTAACTCTGTTGTTTTATTATGCATGACCTTATTACATATGAATTAGTACATTCATTGAATACTGACAGTAGTATATTTGCATACTACATAATATTTAGTTTCATTATTATAATAAACTAGTACCACAGAATACATAATAGTAGCTAAACGCTACAGAACGGACACTCTCCGCCTCCCGCCAAAATTAAACACTTACCTCACCCCGCACGATCAGCCATAAAATGGTCCGTATTTTTCGGCAAGGACGATACGCAACGAAGATTGACAATATTAATCAAATTGACTTATAGTAATTTTATTATTTTGGATTTGTGATTAAGTTGTGATTATTGTTTTTCGTAGAAAATGGTTAGATATTGTGCTGTTTACGGATGTATTTCATCAGAAAAACGCGAATTTTTTTTTACGCTAGTCACAAATGTGCCAACCATAAAGCGTTAACACACACATTTACAGTCTCTACAGTGTGACTGTCAA
This sequence comes from Colias croceus, assembly GCF_905220415.1. NCBI lineage: Eukaryota > Metazoa > Arthropoda > Insecta > Lepidoptera > Pieridae > Colias > Colias croceus. The sequence continues at coordinate 1,368,550 of NC_059539.1, read as the reverse complement.
AACGATAATTTTGTATGGAGTGTCCGGGGTGTGCTAGTACTATATCTATCAAAAATATGTAGCAATGTACACAGTACAATGTTCTCAAACTTTATAATTCTACTAACGCCATCTGTTGTCAATGGAGTCTGAAGTATGCGTGAGCAAGGCTTTGTGGCTTTATCATATTTTCGTTACTACAAAAAAGTCGAGCATAAAAGTGGTACGGCTATACTTTCCTTATTTCGATAGATAGCGTGGTAATATAAAAACATGTAAAATGGTTGTAAAGACAGATCAATAGATGCCGTTAGCTTCACTTTACATCCCGGTATCGAAATTTTTTTGTATTATTACATAAGAGTACGATTATATATTATATCTTATACTCGTCTTACGAGTACGAGCAAACATTACGGAAAAAAAAAGGATAATTTTTGGAGGTCCTGGGCCTTTGCCTCGGACCGGAATTTAATCAGTTATACGTCACTTATGTTATTAAGCTATTGCCAGTTATTAGTAACTCATTGCTTGAAAACACGTGTGGTAATGTCGAGCCGATCACTTGATAATTGTCCGGGACGCAGCAGCAGTAGAATAATTTCCATCCATTTTGGATTTCATTTAAAAGTAATGAATAGATCCAGGCCGACCATAATGACGAACATATGTCATTGCATCTTGCGCATATTCATGCGTATGACTTGGGCTACCTGTGTATGTCGCCGGTAAAATAGCACCTATATAAGCACCTAAATAGCCCAATAAATATTTTCTGCATCTTCTTCTCTGTGCTAATTGCATCGCGTAAATGGATGTAATCTTCAAAACGCAATTTAGCTTGGTTCAATCGAATGAGCCAGGGCCTCCGTTTCAATTTTAACGTTATAACTTATAATATTATTTCAACGCAATATTGTTGAAGCAGTCGACGAAATCGCGACAAATAGTTGTCAGAATTTTTACATTTTTAGAGATTTTTTTTTAAATAATTAATCGAACTATCCTTCTTGGTTAGTTTCCTCACCGAAAATACCTTATCAATTTCTGAAAGCACGCGTAAACATAAATATTTAGGGAATTTTTATGTATCTGCTTTAATTGCACTTTTCAATAATTGATTTAAAAAAAATACAGACAATAGTTTATTCACCCTTTTTACTTTTTAATTATTTTACACAAAATACATTTTTGAACGCATGAATGTCAAACGATATTTTGAGTTTTGACCGTATTCAACCGTATTTGACAGGATTGACAACTAATGATTGACATGTACGAAAATCAAAATTATTTTTATATAGTGGCCCGCCCCGGCTTCGGCCGTGGTACATATTTCGCAATAAAAGGTAGCCTATGTCCTTTCTCGGGTATCAAAATATCTCCATACCAAATTTCATGCAAATTGGTTCAGTAGTTTAGGCGTGATTGAGTAACAGACAGACAGACAGACAGAGTTACTTTCGCATTTATAATATTATATAGTAATACTAGCTTACCGCCCGCGGCTTCGCCCGCTTTCCCTAAAACGATTTGAAATTTAAACTATCCTATCTCTCAAGTTGGATCCAACTGCACATGGTGTGCGAATTTTTAACCGACTTCAAAAAAAAAGGAGGAGGTTATCAATTCGGCCGGTATATTTTTTTTTTTTATGTATGTACACCGATTACTCCGAGGTTTCTGAACCGATTTACGTGATTCTTTTTTTTTTCGATGCGGGATGGTGTCGAATTGGTCCCATAAAAATTTTATTTGTATAGGCCCAGTAGTTTTTATTTTATGAGCATTTTTGTCTGTAGGTATTTGTAAATTTTGCAAGTGCAAGATTGAAGTCGGTTGTTTTTAACGCAGTTATCACTTGTATTATAATCGGTTATGTGGTTTAGGAGTCCATTGAAGACAAACATTGTGACACGAGATTTATATATATTAGATAGTAATATAGTATGGATTAGTTTTTTGTTACACTTTGAAATTTAATGTAAGATTAAATGAAATACTATTAAATGAGTGATACCACAGACTAAAAATAATATACTACGTATACAAGTGATACAGATTCTTCATCATCCATGCTAATACAAATGGAAAGTTTGTTTGTCTGTTACGCTTTCACGTATAAATTACTGAACTGATTGGGGTGAAATTTGTAATGAAAATAGTTGACAGTCAAACATAAGCTACTGTTTTTAAAGTCTGATTAAATCTGTGGGATACAAGCCACCATTTAAGATATGAGTATACTGAGCCATCTATCGGAATTTATAAATTTCAGAGCAATTTATGAATCTACCCATAGTGATAAGATGTCTTACTGCCGTTAAAAGAAACCTCTATCAATCTAGCCTACTTCCACCAATTCCACCACTTCGACAATTCGACACCATCCCGCATCGAACAAAAAAAGAATCACGTAAATCGGTACAGAAACCTCGGAGTAATCGGTGTACATACATAAAAAAAAAAAAAAATATACCGGCCGAATTGATAACCTCCTCCTTTTTTTTGAAGTCGGTTAAAAATTGCTGCTTTGCATGAAAGAAACAAACACTTCAAATTTGTAATATTAGTACTACTAGACTACTACTGATTTTTTTAATTACATTCGAAATCATATATAAAAAATCTGTATTAAGCAAAATATTTTCTAAAATCACCGGGGTATAACATCCTAAATTATTATGAATCGCGAAATTTCCATTCAACAATTACAATAAAATTTTAAATTCGTTGAGAAAATTGATAATAAGCAATACATAACCATTTTTTTGTAGAAAACATTCGGCAACTTTATCCCAAGTACATCATGTGGATATTCAATAAAACGACAAAGATACATTAAACATTATATTTACACATAACAATAACACTTAAAACTACGCTATAATATTAACAGATTGCAATAAGTCCTTCAAATCAACACATTTCACTTTAACAAGTTTTTTTTCCCGCGCATTTGCGTTCAAATTTTTCGCGGCATTTTCCAAATCTTCCACATTATAAGATGCATTGCTATTTGTTGCGAAAATAACTTCGTTCACTTCTTCATACAATTTTATAGATACTATATGCTTGAAATGCCTTTTGAGAGATTCCATGATAGTTTCTTGAAGGGCTTTGTCGCGGCACACCAAGTTGAGAATGAAGTGGCCTGAAGAAGAAAAAACAGGTAAGTACTTCCTTCGGAATTGTGGAATTTGCGCAGACAGGTAGGTTAATAATGATTAATGAGTATACATACATTGAAAAAATCAACACACAAATAATATAACTTTTTACGAAACATTAGCCAACTATAATTGACAAAGATTGCTTTAGTAGCCAATATTAATATTTCCTTTCACGTCCTATTATAAATAATATGTGTAGTTTGGCTTTGTAAAAAGTGGATAATTATTTTTGGTGTGTAGATCGCTAATATCTCAATTTCAAGTGAAATCGACTAATAATATCAAATAAGTAATTCATTTTTTGGAATTAAGTTTAATTTCAATAGAATTTTGAATTTTCAAATTCCAATAATTTCCTCGATGCTGTTTGGGCTAATTTTGTGTGTACATCTTTTTGTTTTACTTATTTACCTATCATATTAATATTAAAAACGCGAATTTTTGCAAGAATCATTGTTACCTATTCATGCAAAAACTACTGACGGATTTTGATGATATTTGGTAGTGATACTTGAGTTGGTTCGTCCGCGTGGCAAAGCTAGTTTCGTTACTAATCACTTCTCAGCTATAAAATGTTGCATTTACATTGTAATTATTAAAAAAAGAGCGTGTGTGCCGAGCACACGTGTCAGAAGTGAAACTTCTTTGCCAAGATTCAAATGTACCAAAATCGTCGCCTTACCATGACGCGACGGTATTGCCATGATGTGACCTTGAAATTTTACTCTAAATACGCCTAAAAAAGTTTCACTTCAAAAAGTTCAGTTTAATAATGTTTTTAAGTTTATCAATTACTAGCTGCGCTCCGCGGTTTCACCCGCGTGGCTCCGCTCCTGTTGGTCTTAGCGTGATGATATATAGCCTTTCTCGATAAATGGGCTATCAAACACCGAAATAATTTTTCAAATCCAGACCAGTAGTTCTTGAGATTAGCGCGTTGAAACAAACTCTTCAGCTTTATAATCCTACTAATATTAATGCGAAAGTTTGTGAGGACGTGTGTGTGTGTTTGTTACTCTTTCACGCAAATTCTACTGAACCGATTACAATGAAATTTAGCACACATATAGAGGGTAACTTGGATTAACACATAGGATAGGTTTTATCCCGGCAATCCCACGGGAACGGGAACTATGCGGGTTTTCCTTTGAAAACGCGGGCGAAGCCGCGGGCTCAAATTTAGTATTAGTATAGATTAAAAAAAAACCCACCATCTTCCTTCAACATCCTATCAACATGGTCGAGCGTCTCATTGGTGAGGAACTGCGGCGGCGGACACGAGAGGCCCAGCGTTCGGTCCTTGCTGTCCACGTCGAACATTATACAGTCCAAGTGGGTACCTGGAATATACAGGGTGTAATCGTTAAGTGTGCACAGGCGATTATTCCGTAAGTATTGCAGATATAAAAAAAACTTTAAACTGATTTCGAAAGCCCTTTACCTAATGAGTAAAATGACAATAATAATTTTCTAAATATAAAACGGGGAATATCCAAAAAAATTACATCAAACACGCCATACATTTAATTTCCCATACATTTTGTATTCAAAGCAAATGTTCAAAGTGACACCCTTGTTTTGGAATACCATTGTATTTTACATCGAGCTCTATTTACAGTTTCTAAATGAATTTTTATTAAAATTTGCGAAGTTATTTAAGCACAAAACCAAAAAAAAGAACCAAAACCTTTCATATTACATGTTGGGGATAGTCATATCTCATACTAAATGTATGGGCGTGTTTGATGTAAATTTTTTGGACATTTCCCGTTTTATTTTTTAAAAGTTATTATTGTCATTTTACTCATTAGGTTTTCGATATCTACAGAGTCTAAATCTACAGCCACTAAACTGGCATTTGACAGACTTCTTCAGGAACATGGCAAATCTACCCCATCTTGGCCTAACGTGGCCCAACATGGACAAATACGATAAGCCACTTACCGTTATCCGCGCCATCTTTTAGGAAATCCAGTCCATCCTTAACTACCACTTGAAGTTTATCATCGATCTCCAGTTCAAAGTGATCTTTGGCCACTTCTACCATAGCTGGGTCTAAATCTACAGCCACTAAACTGGCATTTGGCAGACTTTTCTTCAGGAACATGGCAAGACCACCCCCGCCAAGGCCGAGTATGGCAACATGCGCGTGCGCAGGTGTTTGTAACAAATGTAAGGAGACGCACATGAACGCATGGTACTGCGATATATGGCCGAAGTCGATCACTTGCCGCTCTTTGTTTTTGCGTTTCACTGAAAAAAATTATAAATTTCAATTTTTTTCTGTGTCAATTATATTCATACATTTTTATAATCACTAATACGATTTTAAATAAATGGATGGTTGAAATACAGATTTTTTATCATATTCCATTTGATTTCTTCAGATAAACAAAAACCTTACTCAATTTGTACCGGTTTTCAGGTAGAAAATTGCATTAAAAATGCTCAAATTATAACTATCAGTTTCAAACATTTTGTTTTCAAAAAATTACCTGAAGGGTCTTTAAACAAAAACAAAACTGACCGTCAAATTCTTTTTCATAGCATTTCTACAAACAAGTGCTTTATAAATATAAATTTTTAAAGAATTGAAAACATCGACTACGAGGCGGGATTCGAACCCGCGTCTTGGGCTGAGTCCACATTTGTAGCATCTTGACGTATCACGATCAGTCGTATCGTATCGAGTATTTGTATCATAAATATGGACGCTCATTTGTCCATGTCGTATTATAAAGGCGTATCTTGAAAAAAAAAAACGCGTCCATACTTATCAACTGCTGTATCATGTCAGTGTATCATTATAACACTTTCGTTATCCCAGCTCATCTTTAAATGTTTACTCCTCTTTCACAAACCACGAAATGGCGGGAACACAGGCAATGATCGCGTATCAATTGCATTCACGTCCAAACTTGAGCGATACGATGTGTATCCTCTTTGATGATAGCGGAAAAACCGACACACGATGGTTCGCGGTGTATCACGTATATCGTATCGTAATACAGTATCAAAATACGTCCATACCACCGATCGTGATACGCGTATCACATACGAGGTGTATCATGATACACGGTTAGTGCGGATCGGGCCGTATCAGATACGGCGTGTATCATCAACGGGTATCATCTTGCGTCCAAACTAGCGATCATGATACGCGCCGAGGTCACGGAGATACGATACACCGAAATGCTACAAATGTGGACCCGGCTTTGGGCCATTCCGTAGCATACACGTGATCGATTTTTTCTATTCTTTAAAAAAAAAATATTTTTTTATAAAACTCACCAGTCCTAACCTTCGCCTCCGACTGCACCAAGAACTGGTTATCCAGGAACACCAGCCGCCTGAACACCTCCCCGTCCACCTCCACGTCTTCCACCACGAAGTCACCAGATACCTTGGAACTGCCCGAGTGTATGGGGGTGCGCTTGCCCACATCGCTACCTAGGGAGAGGAACGGGATCTGGAAGGGAAACATAAATATAAAAAAAAGACGTGTGGCACTCGGGGACTGCCGCGGTAAAGCTATTGCATGCTATGCCTTCAAGCCACACCTCCGCCCGTCGGAGTGGGGAGCGTGAGGTTTTTTCGTTACGGAATTTCTCGATTCGGTCCCAGCGCTCAAGGCCCGCGATAGAAGCTATGCAATAGCTTAAAAATACTTTATTCTTTAGAGAAAATTATAGAAGACGTTGATCGTATTGGTAGGTAGGTAAATAATAAATTGTGTGTAAAATTACTTTTTAATGAATATTTGTTTTAGGAATGAATTAGAATTTTAGGATGTTTTATCGAATTTAATGTCTGTGTCATATATGTAGATCGCGTAGTGCAAATCATAACGCTAACCAGACTACGCGTTCTAACTGGTAAAACCCTCAAATTTGATATATTACTTACTAGCTTTCCGCTCGCGGCTTCGCCCGCTTCTTATCTAATACCTAATACTTAAGTTATATACTAAAACCTTCCTCTTGAATCACTCTATCTATTAAAAAAACCGCATCAAAATCCGTTACGTAGTTTTGAAGATTTCAGCATAATTTTCCTGAAGAAAAGTCTTATAGGACATAGGGACAGATAAAGCGACTTTGTTTTATACTAAGTGATTATATTTATTTTGTCGTTTGGAATTATAACGGGTGCAGATCGATAACATAATATAAAAACTATCCAGAAACAACCTTGAACAATAATTGTTGCTCAATAAAATTGTATATTACCTGTCCACTAAACCCAAAAGGGATCAGCATTTTAGCGGAATGCGCTAACTCCTCCTTAACAGCGTCCAAGCTATCGAAGTGATGGCCTCGCCTTAACACCGCTACCACTAGGCGAGATGCTTTCGCAGACTCTTGGAGTTGACGACGACCAGCTGTTGTGCCGAATAACCACTCGGATTCACTGGAAGGGACGATATTTTTTTCTGTTAATTTTACTGAAAATAAAATTGCACCCAATTCTTTACAAAAATGAATAAAAACAGTCCTCAAATGTGTAAATTTCAATGCCAGTTGAAAAAAAGTGTAGGTTCCTGTTCTCAAAATGTAACAAAAGCACCTCAATTTTATCGGCCTAAGCTAGCTGCTCAATACACAAAATAAATCCAAGTAAACTTTTACAAGTGTAAAGCATTCTGGTCCATACTATACTATATATAATATTATAAATGCGAAAGTAACTCTGTCTGTCTGCCTGTTACTCAATCACGCCTAAACTACTGAACCAATTTTCATGAAATTTGGTATGGAGATATTTTGATATCCGAGAAAGGACATAGGCTTATAACCATAGATACTTTTTATCCCGGAAAAATGACGCAGTCCCGGAAATCCCACGGGAACGGGAACTATGCGGGTTTTTCTTTGACAGCGCGGGCGAAGCCGCGGGCGGAAACCTAGTTACCAATAACTTCTTAAAATATTAAAGTTTAATGAATGAAATCTCACGAAACTGAACTTCATGAAATATTGCAATATTTAAAATCTAGGTCATTCAGTGCACTTAAAATGTCATTATTAAAGTTTTTGGCAAAAACATGTATTCGTGTAAAGCAAGTAAACAAGTTTTTCAGTTTATATTTCTGTCCAAAACAACACGCATTTTGCGTGGTCGGCGCATATTGAACATTTGATAAAAATAGATATTAATATTATTAATTATATTCTCACGTCTTGTGATTATATGAAACGCTTGATTTATTTCTTTAAAGTGGGTTAATTATGAATGATGCAATTTAATAAGCCGAAGGAGGTTCACATTATTGTTTTTTTTATTATTATTTACTATCTGCGCTCCGCGGTTTCCGCTTCTGTTGGTCTTAGCGTGATGATAGCCTTCCTCGATAAATGGGCTATCCAACACCGAAAGTTTTTTTTCAAATCAGTCCATTAGTTCTTGAGATTAGCGCGTTCAAACAAACAAACTCTTCAGCTTCATAATATTAGTATAGATTAAATATTATAGAAATACAAGATTGTTTATTAAAGATTACTATAGATTGATTTAAAATGTTTTCCATAAAAAAAATCCTAAGATATAAAAAAGCGATTAGTACCTAGGTACCTAATGTTTTATTAGAACTACTTTTTTATTGTAATTATAACGTAATTGTTTAAATTATATAAAAGTAACATTTTATTATACACTAGTGGTCCGCCCCGGCTTCGCCCGTGGTACCTACATGTTTAAACTATCCTATCTCTCAAGTTGGATCGAACTGCACATGGTGTGCGAATTTTATTATAATCGGTTAAGTGGTTTAGGAGTCCATTGAGGACAAACATTGTTACACGAGATTTATATATATTAAGATACTTACAATTTCTAAGAACTTATTGAAGTGTACCTTGATTTTTATTTAATAAATATTAAGTCCGACTCCATATTACAATTATTAATTATCAAGAAATTAAGTAAGCATTCGTACAATATTCAGCGAGAGATTTAAACGGAGAAGTGATACGCACAAATAAGTATTTTAGTTTTAACTAATTACCTTTATATTCACAATTTCACTCAACTCACAGGAACACGTAAAATGTTATTGATTGATTATAATAACTTAATAACGAAAAAGATAAAACTGCGACTTTAACCCGCCTTTTCAACGGGTTATTGTAAATTTGCCACAAAGTTAATTCGTCACGTTTTTAAAACTTCATACATTGAAAGTAAATTCGTCACATGCCTTAAATAGTATGTGTAAGTTCGTCACAGGTATATTCGGGTTATTGTAAATTTCCCACAAGTAGTAAAGTACCGCCAGCAAGCAAGGCAAGTGAATTATACCTTTCAGCCTGCGATGAAACCAGCAATATAATGATTTACATTTTAATATTACAGTCATCATTCACATAAGGTAAATTCATCAATAACATAAGGTAAATTCATTATTGAGTCAAATTGATTTGCGCTTTTTCAAAGTTTGAAATGATTTTTTATGTATTAGAATTTTTATTTTTATGGAAAACGAAAGTTGACTTATAAAAATAATTAATGTGATTTTAACTGTGATTTATTAAGTGTCATGATCATGAAACGCGCTAGTCTGTTTGAGTTTTGATTTTTATTTGCTTTGTGTTTTTCTAATATTATAGGATATGATTTAAGTAAAGTAAGAGCAATATCTTTACTTGTTAAAATAAAAGAATAATATTTTATCCTTATTTTTATAGGATTGTTATAAATATTGTAGAGCCGCTTTTAGTTCATTGCATTTTAAAAATATTTATAGAGAGAACTGTGATTTTTACGATTACCTATGTAGAATAATATAATATGTTAAGTAATATTTTTTTATAACTGTTGTATATTTTTAGAACATTCAGGGTGTAAGTGAGAGTGTTTCGAAAACTTTGACCATGGACTCAGGTCATCTTTCTGAGCAACTTTCCCAAAGAAACCATATTGCGGAAATGAAAAAAAAAAATTCGGCTTCCCATACAAAATTTTCGAGTGAGATGCTAATTTTGTATGGGAGGTTGAATTTTTTTTTTTTCATTTCCACAATATGCTTTCTTTGAGAAAGTTGCTCAGAATGATTCCATGGTTAAAGTTTTCGGGAGGCTGTCCCTTACACCCTGTATACAAAATAGGTGAAAAATATTTTATCCTTATTTTTATACGATTGTGATAAATATTATAGAGCCACTCTCATTTCATTACATTTTAAAAATATTTATAGAGAGAACTGTGATTTTTACCATTACCTATGTAGAATAATGTAGATGTTAAGTAATACTCTTTATAACTGCTGTGAATTTTTAGAACATAATATACAAAATAGATGTTCCTTGGTTTTTAGCAAAATTTATCTTTGTTATGCTTTTCCTTATGTTTTTACAAAGTCCATCGTCATCCAATTTGACTGTGATTTTTTACATGTAAGGTTGAAAATCTAAAACTGATTAAGAAATAAACATTTTAAATTAATTTATTGTTTAATTTTTTTGCTATCTGTACTTAAATTATCGATGTGACGAATTTACAATACTTGGTATTAAATCGTGACAAATTAACTTTAAAAAAATAAAAGTGTGGCAAATTTACACATACTTTTTTAGGTGACGAATTAACTTTGTGGCAAATTTACAATAACCCTTTTCAACTTAATACAATAAAGGTATTATGACTTAACACAATAAAAAAAATTTAACCGCGCTTTTACACTGTTATTTCCAGAACATTTCCCTCCAAACTGTATGGAGTTTCGTGGTGTGTCTGCATTTAATGACTCGCTACACCTCCGCGTTCATCCGAATGTTGGTGGACTACCACGCATGTATAGAAAGATATGGAGACTCCTTAGTTATACATTTTTCGCCGTGAGGTGAGCAGAAATTAGGTGTTTTTTTCTTATATTTAATGCAATTGTTTAATAATAGGCATTTTTTATTACGTAATAATTAGAGGAAATTAAAAAGTTAAAAATAGGATCAAGTGCTATGCAATACAGTGATTTTTAAATGAGATTATTAAAATCTAAAATAGTGAGACTAAGAATATTCTGTGTCATTTCCAATCGAGAGGCCGAATAAAGTAAATAAAAACTGCAACAACATGCAACATGTATTTTTTTTTTATAAATTTATTCCTAACCCGCTCCACAGTTTCCTGGTCCAAAGAACTTCGCAATTTCGGGCACGGCTCCAAATAATCCGCCGTGTAAATATTATGAAGATCCTTCTGGACGATATATTCTGCACGTCGTAAATAAACATTTATGTTTTGTTTACTATTCGAGTTTGGTAAAAATATAATTAAACGTGTAGATTTTTCTGCATAATAAAGATTTGTGATGTTTTACTATGTAAAGAACAAAATTACTGCACAAATAATTTAGGGAAATTTTAAAAAGACAACAACATTTAACAAAATATTTTTTTTTACCTAGGTAATATAATGAACTTAACTAGGGTATCATTATTGAAAATTACGATCTAGCCTTCTATTATAGGCTAATGAGTAATATAAATCTAACTTAATTTGCTAAGTAAAGTATGTCTAAGAACGTGTCCATTAACACTTTTCATGCCTCTATTAAGGCGAAGACACTTCGTTCATGTGTTCTTTATGAATAGCACTCACTATATCACACTAACACTTCACTAAACTAACTCAAAAGGTTTTGTCCTTTTCAGTCTTCTGACTATGTCCGTGTTGTCAAGGAGCTGGATAGCCTCGACATGATGATAAAGTCAGCGTTCGTGAGCTTCACAATATTTGACATATTTTTTATATTGCTACAACTACCTAAGTAAAGTCTGTAAGCTATTTTTTGCCCATGAAGGTGTGATGTTTGCTTAGTCAGTTAAACTACACTGAAATTATAAATTCAAAAATAATTGTTGTTTCGATTTATAAACCAGCCATTAGTAAGTTTTCTTTGCTGAGTAATATATTAGGCAATTTTCTTAACAGTTTAAAAATCAGGATACTATCGGCCGATATCATTAAAAGCAGCAAAATATGATTCATGAAAATATATGTCTGTGTCAAGTAGGCTATCAGGAACACTATATTATGCAAGATGTGAAATTGGCCCTATAAAATTCAATTTCCCGAAACGGTAAAAAGGGTAAATAGGGTCCCGCCCTATTACTGAGACTTTGTTGTCTGTCTGTCTGTGTCCAGGCTTTCTCTCATAAACCGTCATAGCTAGAAAGCTGAAATTTTCACATTATGTATTTCCGTTGCCGCTATAATGACAGATATTAAAAATTAAAAAATATATATAATAAGCGGGGGTCCCCATAGTACGGAACTCTTCGTGCGCGAGTCCGACTCGCACTTGGCCGGTTTTTTATATATAAATCACATAAAAAATAACTCACCGTCCTTGTGGCACTATGAAAACTGCATATTTGGTGGCTGCTTGCTTTTTCTGATCAACCACATAGAGTGAGTAGCGCGGACTGTCTTGCCCAGGCACCATTAAATCTAGGGACACCTAAAATTACATTATTTTAATAATTAATTAAAATTTTCTTAACATTATAAAGTACAATCTATACATATTTTAAAATTGTAAAAAAAATATTTTTGAGCTTCATACATAGTTAATAAACAATCTTCAGACATAATTTTCCATCAATGTTGCTTTTCAGAAATCCTTAGAGGCCATTATATAAGATCGACAAGAAAACATGAAACAAAGAATGTGCAAAAAAAACTTAAATATCTACCTAAAAATGTAAGACCAAGTAAGTAAGGACCAGTAGTTCCTGAAACTTGCGCGTTCAAACAAACTCTTCAGCTTTATAATATTAGTATAGATAATAGCTTTTCGCTCGCAGCTTCCCTAGCATAGTCAAAGAAAAACTTGCATAGGTTATGTTCCCACGGGATTTTTCGACATAAAAACTATCCTATGTGACATGTGTTAATCCAAGTTACCATCTAAGTATATGATTGCGAAATTTCATGAAAATCAGTTTAGCAGTTTTTAGGTGAAGGTGTAACAAATAAACATACAAACTTCCGCATTTATAATATAAGCTGCCCGCGGCTTCGCCCGCGCAGTCAAAGAAAAACCCGCAAAGTTCTCGTTCCCGTGGGATCCGGGATTGTGTCATTTTCCTGGGATAAAAAGTAGCCTATGTCCTTTCTCAGGTATCAAAATATTTCCATACCAAATATCATGCAAATTGGTTCAGTAGTTTAGATGTGATTGAGTAACAGACAGACAGACAGAGTTACTTTTGCATTTATAATATTATAGTATGGATTATTGTGGATATTATGGATTAACCGTAAGCCCACACCACCCACACCCACACTATAACTATTTCATTATAAGTAAACCACACAGTACCTCATCATCCCCTTCCAAGCTAGTCTTTCCCAATCCATTGGTGATGAAAGCTGCGTCCTGTGCTGATTTCACACAGCTCTGCAGATCCTCTGGTGTGTCCACTCTTATCATTTTGTCTCCCGCTAAGCACACTTCTAGGAGCTGTTACAAAATTTTGCATATAAATGTTAATAAAATGATAATAATCAATAAATTATAATTTAAAAAATTCATTGGACCTTATATTGTGTAGTTTTTAGAATTTTATTATATATATAGAACAGATAAAAATTATGTAAAAAAAAAACATAAAATTACTATTTATTTATAAATACAGCAATTTTGATGCTTAGCAATACAGATATTGCCTGGTATATACCTAGGTTTCTGAAAGACAACCTAGGAAGTTGAAACTTTCTGTGATCTACATTTTGCACATAACATGCATGTTTACCATTATCAAGCAACTTAAAGTCAAGAGACCTTAAATATGTCCAAAATATTCATAAAAAAAGAGTGTGTGTACTTATGTACACGCGTTAGAAGTTATACTTCTTTGGCGTATGGAAAAAATACTAGAGTATACAACTTGAACATAGTTATCAATTTTCATACCACCTAGAACTAACTTCATGCTGTTAAATTTAGGTGTCGGTGTGCGCGTGCATCATAAAAATTCACTCTCATCATTTTTCTCCACCGCGCCAAAAGAAGTATAACTTCAAAAATATCAAGCTAAATTAAAACTCACCAGTTTAGGCATAACTTTAAATTTAGTTACAACAACAACAAACACTGGCAAAGTCGTCCCATCACCATTTTCTGCATTCTTCTCCTCAGCCTCATGACACCTCACGACTCTGATCATCCATGACTTATCACCAAAGACTTCCAGCAGTTTACTTAGGATGTGGCTCTGTAGCAGTGATATACATACAAAACGACCACCGAGCTTCAAAACTCTTTTAACCTCTTTAAAATATTTATCTATGGTCGCTATAGTAGATTCTTCTGAATCTGGCATCAAAGCGTCTAATGTTCCCTTGTCAAGTACTACATTAAATTCTTCGTTATTGAATGACATGCTCGTCGCGTCCATGTGCAAAAAGCTCATGTTAGTTCTATTAGAGTTAATATTCTTCATTTGACGAATAGCAACTTCTGACACATCAATATTGGTGATGTTATTGAAACCTACGTCGTAGAGATCAGCGCTCAGGCTTGAGTTTCCGCATCCAGTTATAAGGATTTTGTCCGATTGTTTTATGTACTTGTGTAATTGGGAACATAGTTCCATATATTCGCCGTACCTGGAATTATCAAATATTACTTCGATTAGTTGTTTCTTTATATCAAGTGATACATAATGTTACTTATTTACAACTATTTTTAATAATAAACAAACAAATAAACTTAATATTATTCAAATATTAAAAAATCAAAACATAACCTACCATTCAAAAGCTTTGTTACCACGTTTCTTGAAAAACTTGTTCCAGTAATCCTTTTCACTAAACTCCTTATGACTTTTCGGAAGAAGATTCATTTTTTATTTTACACTATAAGGTTTATATAATCCATTGATAAAATCAGAAAATGCGTGTATGATCGACTCGTGCAAATCCGGTGTTTATTTACCTGTTCTGTGTTATTTACCTTTCGGCTTTCAATTTTCAAAGCGAGCAATTATAGTGAAAAGAGGCAAGAGCACTGACGTATATATTCATAGAGTAACTTATATATATTATATTATATATACCACAGACAGTGTTAGCAACCTGAAGCGAACCGATTATTGTACCAGGGGCGTAAAATTATCGTAAATTTAGCATATTTGGATAGAAATTATTGTGTTTTTAGGATAAAGTCAATTATAAATAAATAAATCATATAAATTAGCCTTGAGCTGACGTACAGCGGGGATGGACCGTGAATATGCGTCGTGCATCGTGTATGACCTTGGCGGGACGTACGTCCAAACGGACCGTGAATAAGACGCTTAAACTTGCTCTGTGCTGTCTGTGGTTTGTCTCCGTTTGTAAATGTACATGTACTCTATAGCCTATGGTGGTTTGTTTGCCTTCCAGCTGGAGGTCTCGGTGCGTCAAGTGTTTTTAACGAAATAATTAGAAAATATAAAGACGTGTATTGTTTCTTTTTATTTGTCAGTGTGCGAAAATGACTATTGTGTGTTCAGCTACCGGCTGCTCTAGTCGAGCGGGAGTTTTGGATAAAAACAATGAAAAAATATCTTTCCATCGGTAAGTCATTTTCAGCCAATTGATAAATATTTATCCTTTATCCCTATTTGAAGGTTTTATCAAGCGCTTTTTTATAACTTTATGTTGTTACTGTAACATTTACCCACTCTAAAGGGTTGTGGAATACACAAGAATTTAATCATTTTTAAAAATGTCACATTACACGTTTGGCATTTTATTTACCACCATCACAGATCTACTCATAGATAATACTGTATATATGACATAGATATATGATCTACTCACGTTCTACTCACCATAGAGTTCACAGAGCAAGTAATGTAGTGTTGTCCACATGTACCACATCTAGGGTATAAAACCGGTTTATGACAAAAAATCTATTTCATATTAACATTGATTTATTTATTTTGTTACTTATATCAGATTTATGTTGTAGTTGTTGTTGCAAATAATAGATGTATTGTGTGGTTGTTTTATTTGATTTCTGTTTTGTTTGTTGTTTGGTATTTTATTTTTTAAGATTCATTTGTAATAAATTCATTTTGTTATAGATTTCCCAAAAATCCAGAGATAAATAAAAAATGGGTACAAAACATGAGACGAGTAGAATGGACGCCGTCGAAATTTGCAAGATTGTGTTCACTGCATTTCGAGCCTGCGTGTTATCAAGATGGATACTCTAGAAGAATTCTACAATCTTATGCCGTACCAACTATATTTCCAAACCAATTATCTGCTTTAAAGGTAATTCAAAATAATGGCATGTTATTTGTACCATAATATAGGTACCCCACAATATAAAAAATAAGAAAAATCACAATATTTATAACATGTCTTTTTAGTACATACGCTGAAGTGGGTCGAAAATGTTGTACTATTAATTGTTTTAAACTTTCAGAAATGTCCTAAGAAGCGAATGCTGATTATGAAGAGCTCTAACGAAACTTCAACATCTTCTAGTCAGGAATGTCAGACTGAAAATATTGTAAGTATGTATATGAATATAGTATCACATAGTATTCAAAAAATTCAAATTCAAAAATTATTTATTTGGAACATAATATCAAGTTGTACATGTCCTAGCTTAAGTTTTTATTGTACCTACTATTGTTATTTTTGCAGCACAATAAAGTGTTTAAAATAAAATAAATAAACTTAAATTACGATGACACCCGTAAAAGCTTAAGAGCTGTGGCACAGAATACAGATGCCAACGCCCACCTCCATACATGAAATAAGTTCCATCTTATATACATCTATCCATCTTATAACAATTTTAACAATAACATACAAATTAAGTCGGTTAAAAATAGAAAAAAAAGTAGTACAAAATTCATGTGTGCCAGTTTGTATGGGTTTTTCCAAGTTTTAGACTGTAAATTTAATAATTTCTTCAGTTTCTTCATACGAACATTTAACAATAATCTGTATATATAGTTAAGGCGGTTCATATCAGGAGAGATTTGTGTGATTGGAAGTGGTATTTATTTTAATTACTTGTAACACTAGGAGTCCGCCCTTGTTTCACTCGTGGTACATAATATTATATCGCCTATGTCACTCAAGGATAACGTACCTATCCAACGGCGCTAGAATATCTATATATTTTGAAATCGGTCCTGTAAAATTATACTTATCTAGATTTTGCCCACGGCTCTGATTACGTAAAACTGTACCCCGCACGTATCTCTCCGTACTCCTGGCTTGCTTTCTTGAATATCACTGTAGGCGTTTAAGCGTATGTGAATATATAATAAGAAAGAAAGAAAGAAAATACATTTAATTCAACACACAAAAATACAAAGCAAAAACAACAAAGTAACTTTGGCAAATAACATTACATGGAATGCATACAAACTCACTCACATTTCTCATATTACGTTGGGAGTTATATTAACTTTTTTTTTTTTCAGAAATGTCCTAAGAAACGACGGCTAGTTTTGAACACTAGTAATGAAGCCTCAACCTCATCTGTTAATCAAGGATATCAGGATGAAAATGTAAGTGTATGCATAGAATAATTTTTATACCGCTAGGGTGGGAAACGTATGCATCGATGACGCGTGCTGATCATCAACCATTATTTCTTTCTGTTATTTTTTTTAAAATATATTAGTATAGATTAAATTTCAGGAAATATGTGTTAATTCTTTTTTAATTTTTAGGGGCCTATGACTAAAGGACTTAAATCTAAACTGGAACATTATAAAATGTTAGCAGAAAAGCGTGGGAGAAAATTGAAAAATTTACAACGTAAATTTTCAAGGGTTGTAGAGAAAAAGGATAGCCTGGAGGTTATTTTAAACATTTTAAATTAGAAGAAGAGAAAAAGTCAATAGTTAAAAATTCTATTGATTTGGAAAATCCAGTTGTATCCCGATATTTCCAAAAAGCACAGGGATGCTCACTGCCCAAAGAATAGCCAAAAGAATCGCACTAACACTACACTTTTTATCCCGTAGGGGGTAGGTAAGAGCGTATGATCACGTAAGAACTAGTTTAAATAATACCTTACGTTTTTACCACATGCTAAAAATCTATCACGATGGTATCAAGTCATAAATTGTCAACCAAGTTTCACACAAGAATCTATAGAGACCATTAAAGTCCATTGCGTAAAGTCGGATAAAACATTGTACGCTGCATTGTCCATCGATGAAATCGCCATACGAAAGCATGTCCAATGATGCAACAAAAACTTTTGGGTACGTGGATTTCGGGGTGGCAATGGAGAAATGTAGTGACGAATTTCCTTTAGCGAGAGAAGCTTTAGCTTTTATAGATACATGCGTGAACGAGGCGTGGAAAATACCGGTTGGATATTTCATGGCTAATGGTTTGTCAGGGGAACAGAAGCACAATTTGGCTGCTCAATGAAACTGACATAAGAGTGATTTCACTTACTTTCGCACCATCTAATGTCGCCTCTACACATAGGCCAGCGCATTCGCCAGCGCGCTAGCGGTGCGCTTGCAAACGCGCTTGTGAGTAATCCACACATTGGAAGGTCGTTCAGTATGGTTTGGTTCGAGCCAATGTGCGGACGGATTCAAAATGGATGTAACAAACAAAGAAATAAACACACTTTCACATTTATAATATTAAAGTAGGATGCTCTTTGTGAAGTAAAACATTGTGAGGAAAACGGCATGTCCAAGAACCTTATTTATTTGGCACTTTTAATACATACAACATTTTTATTTTTATGGTACTTATTTTTTGGGTTCCACAGGCAGTTTTAACTCTGATAGAGCTCAATAAATTTAAATGTTTCCTCGTTACTCATATTGTTCGCCATTTTGTCAAGTTAGGTGTTAATTCGCCGCAAGAAAAAAACGTGCACTCCTGATCGCTGCTACAGTCAAACTGATCGCGCGGCCAATGTGTGGATGGTGCGCCAAGCTTGCGACAAGTGTCCTTTGATGGTTCCGACACCGCGCGGCAAGCTCGCAAGCGCGCTGGCCAACGTTCAAATACCTACCACCAGCGCGCGAACGCCCGTTCTACACATTGGACAAGTGCATGTGCCAACGCGCTCGCCAACGCGTTGGCCTATGTGTAGTGCCGGCATAATACGGCAATGGTTACAAAATTAGGCTGCAATTTAAAAAAAGAAAATTTGGTGACCCATTTTAAAGTTGATAAACAAGAAGTCGCCATCATGTACGACCCCTGGCACAATATGAAACTTATAAGAAATGCATGGGGTGACAAAAAAGTTTTTTTAGACAGCGAAGGAAATAAAATTTCCTGGATATTTGTAGAGCGATTGCTTGAGTTACAAGCCATTGAAGGTTTACATGCAGCTAACAAACTCGCTGTGGCACATGTAAATTATGAAAATCAGAAAATGATAGTAAAATTGGCAACGCAGTATATTGAGTTAGTATGTAGCGGACGCTCTGCAAACATGCAAAAAAAATTTAGAGTTCGAAAACTGTGAAGCCACAATAAAGTTTTTATGAACAATTAATGACTTGTTTGATTATATAATGAACTCACGAAATTTAGCTTTTTTTATTTTAAATTCGAAGAATATTTCAGAAAGCAGAGCCAAAATGCTGGAAATCGATGATTATATTAATCGTCTGAAATTATTGGATGGCACTTTTGTGCTAGATTCTAGACAAAAACTGGTATTCTTGGATTTAAAATTTGTATAAAATCTGTTTTATTCATTAACGACAAAATACAAAATATTTGTAAATGATTCTAAACCTGAATTTTACTTTCTTCCTCTATAAAAATTGTCACAGGACCATATATAAATTTTTTTTGGTGCCATCCGATCCATGGGAGGATTTAATAACAATCAAACAGCATATACATTTATGTCCGCATATTAAAAACTATTAGTCCATGCAGAATTCAAAATAAGTAGAAATGAAAATTGTTTGCCTACGATATTAGAATTCTCTGTCAATAATACGGCTCAAAAGCTAACAAAAACTGTAAATTTATTGTAATACCTTTGTAATACATAATAAGTTGTACATTTTAAACAGTAATAAAGGCTTATTCTTAGATTACAAAATAAAAGACAGATGGAGCGTTGCCGAACTAAACCGAATAATTTATCGTCATTTTCAATAAAGCTATGTGTGCTGTCATTTCGCCGCTGCACTGTACGTACACGGTGCTTCTGTGTGCGTGTAATGTTGCCAGATATTGAAAAATTTCCCAAATTTTTCCCCGACTACGGAAAAAAGAGGGTTATGTTTTTCGAGTTTATGTATGTATGTATAATATTTCTTTGACACGCCCTGCAGTATAAACCGTTGGACCGATTTTGAGTTGTGAGGTTTCATTGCAATGATCTGAATTATTATGTTAGTGGCGGTAGTGACGTAGGCTATATACATAAATGAGAAGTCAAGTTTTAATTTTTATTTAAATTCTTTTATTACATAAAGACCTACCTGCCTACTAAAGTTATATATGGACAAAATAATTGTATTCAATTTTTTATTAAATAAATTACATAAAAAAAGTTTCAATATTAACTATAATAATTATATTATTTTTTATTTTTCATAATATATGAATACGAATAGCGGTAGTTTTTAGTCGAGAATACGGGACATTTTATTTTCATCATATCCATCATGGAGTTCACATAAATTAAATCGCTAGCGAAAACGACTATGACGTTTTTAAGCTTTATAAAAGTAACAAAATAATGTATTATGCTTATTAAAATAATCTAATAATTATCATGAACCTTTAGTGCACTATACAAATAATCACATTCACGATCGAAAAATCCAACAGCATTACCCTGAAGATCTTTTAACCATTTTACCGTTTTACCAATAAAAATGGCAAATTCATTTTCAAAATACTGGCAACATACGTTGAAGTTTTGTATTCCTTCATATCTGTAAAATCATTATTCGTATTAAAGAAATAAATCAGCCAAATTATCTACAGAAAACCTGTGAAACGATGTTTTATCTTTTTTTTTGTTTTCGGGAACAAATTTTACAGCGTTTTATTATCACAAGACGGCATTTTTTTACTTAAATTGCAAACCCTTTTTGACGTATTGCATGACACTATATGCGCTATAGCACTGGTGCAGCGACGTATTTGTTTTTGATTTCGTATTTTCTTTGACAAGGGCGACGGGCGGTTGTCATGCTCCATCTGTACTTTATTTTGTAATCTAAGGGCTTATTTTATTATTATTTTTTATTATTTATTAACCCTGAGTAACATGGTTATTTTAATTTTTACGTTTTTTTTTGTTCTTGTAGCATAGCTTGTAGCTAATAAATACATTCGATCAAAGAAAGTGAATTTTTATTTGGAAAAAATTTGACATACTTATAAGTTATTTTAAATGTGTACATTGGTGTACATAAGTGAAAATTAAACAGTTGATTAAAATATGACAGTTCTCATAGTATACACTGTACATACATAGTTAATATATTATGTACATGAGTTTTTTTAAAAACAACCCGCATAGTTCCCATTCCTGTGGGATTTACCGGATAAAAAGGTACCGATTTTAGTAAATGGCTGCACGACGATGGTTACCTGTGCAAAAGTTAGCCTGGTACAAATGGTTGAATTGTTTTTTTTAAATCAACGCATTCGCGTCGGTATGGCGGGCTATAACTTTACTATTACCAAGTCACACCGGAAAAGTATGGCATGTCACTACCGCCTAGATCTTTTTACGGGCTATCGGTAAATTCTAAAATTTTTGTGTTACAAATCGTTTGACTTTCATTATTTTTCCGACGAGTTCGACTAACGCCCACGCGACTAGTCCGCCGGTACCAGCGTTCTGACCATTATTTTTCATTTTGTCATTGCGTACTAAGACCCCTGTAGAACTGCCATCCTGTTACAAATGACCCGAATTTTTGTGTCAGTATCTCTCGGCCTATAAGCTACTGAACAGTTTTTTCTAGGGTTTGATTTTACGCGAGTATTATACATTTAGAAATTAAAGACTTTTTAACGGATTTTAAACGCGATTTATTCATTCTATTATTTTCCCGACGTTTCGAACACTTTACAGCGAGCGTGGTCACGGGAGGTCTCCCCGTGACCACGCTCTAGAATGAATAAATCGCGTTTAAAATCCGTTAAAAAGTCTTTAATTTCTACTGAACAGTTATTAGGGTAGATCACGATGGACCACAGAATGAGAATCTGGTAGGTAAATTGTAAATATTATATTAGATTAGAATAGAAATATTAAATTAATTTTATCATCTCCTTTTTTCAAGCACTAAGCGTAACTTAAATAATAATTACATACACAGCGGACAGCATACATCAGACAGCGTTTAAAATACAATACATTTCTAAACATCTTCTGAGTTCTGACAGAGTAGTGAGTACTGTAATATTATCTCAATGTCTAATGTCTTTATCTGTGGTCAAAGAAAAATAATAATGTCAAATGCTGTCAAATGTCTATACTGAACTCAATATTGTCTATGGTTTTGGTTATAGTGAAATCATAGAGTAAGTGAAATTGTGACGTGCTTGTGATTTGTGTGATTGTGTGATTTTTATTTTGATAATTGTTTCATTTAAATATATATAAAATGTCTTCATTATGGAATAAATTACATAGTGGACGGATCACTGCTTGATCATGTCTAAAATAAACTTTAACGAATGGAAATCGTGGTTTCATCATCCTAATCCACACGAGCAAGGAAACTAAAAATGGGCAGTAAAAAGGATAAATGGGAAGCTTTAACCACCGTGAAATCGTTTGATTTAGGTAAATAAATAATATTAATTGCATGCAAGTTACTGAATATGATTATGCGTGTAATATTATCTCGATATTGTAACCTTGAAACCTACCTTCAGGAAAATAACAAACAGAATTTGTTGAATTTTAATGTAGTAACGGTACCTACTACTGTACTTATGGTCTAAAGCAATATTGAATAATGTATTTAGTGTGTTCAGCCACTTACATTCTGATATTTTTATTTTTTTTGTAACAAAATATTAATTTTGTTTACAATTACATTGTGATTTTTCTTTTTATATGTAATCTTATCCAAGATAGTAACACTTTTCATTTTAACCTAACCTCTATTTATGTAATTTGTCAATTCAATTCAATTTTTCGAAGGGTGGCAATTTTGTTTGAGTACAATTCTGCCAATGTCACGTTGGGAAGATAATACACGCTTGAGAAACTAACATTAATATACCGATATGTAATTTGTCTTGTAATTGTGTAATTAAACTTACATTATATACACTTATGTCAATAAAAAATACTTTTACAATTTTTGATACTAAAGTAATCAAATATCTTTAAATTTCTCAAGAAATATGGATAGTTCCTGAGATAAGAACGTCCAAGCCAATAAACAAGCTCTTCAGTTTTATAATAATTCAGTATTGATATATTTTTAATATTTAAACTCGGCAAAGTAATATAAAATGATTATTTGAACTTTGTGCATTTTTTAAGTTACTCTTGATTATCAATTTATCAATTTGCCATTATGTGGTTAATGTTGTAAAATGTAAACCTATACTTAAACTATCACTACATAGTATAAAACAAAGTCGTTTCTCTGTCCCTTTGTATGCTTAAATCTTTAAAACTACGCAACGGATTTTGATGCGGTTTTTTTTAATAGAGGAAGGTTTTAGTATATAATTTATTAGGTTTTAGACAAAGCGGGCGAAGCCGCGGTCGGTAAGCTAGTTTATAAATAAATCTCAATTTATAGTTCAATTTTCAATCCTGTTATTTTTGTTTTCTTTTTTATCTACACCTACTTGTACACAACCAAGTACATTATGTAATGTAACCTAACCACATTAACCACTATCAAGTAGAATGTTCTATAGGTTGCAACATTACTATAATGAATTAACTAGTTGCTTATAATATTTTGTGAAAATAGGTGATTTCAGAGTGCTTGTTCTTTAAACTAATATTATAAATAATTAAGATGTATAATACAGCTCTATGTAAGTAACATCAACATGTTAAAAAATTAAAGATTTTGAATGGATTTTAAATGCAATTTATTCATTATATTATTTTCCCGACATTTCACACACTTTACAGCGAGTGTGATCATGGGGAGACTGGTTTTAACAGTTAAAAATCCGTTAAAAATCTTTAATTTCTAAATGTATAATACTTGCGTAAAACTAAATACTAGAAAATACTATCAACATGTAGTTTCAGATATACTACATTGAAATTGTATCTTGAATTCTTTATTAGAACTAGATAAAATTTGTTAATATAATTGGCATTTATTCCTAGCGTTCTATAATAATCCATTTATTATTGTAATAAAATGTGCAATTCATTCAACAAAATATTAAAACTAAATTGTTTTTCTTTCCAGGTTTAGCTCACAACAGTCACCATGACTCCGTCTTACAACACAGTATGCAACAGATTGACCTTATCAACTCCACCGCCACTACACCCATTAGTCTACTTGTTCAATCCCTGGTCAAGCAACTCTGTACACTCCTGGAAAAAGATTCTTCCAAAGCAAACCAACTTTACAACACAATATGCGAGAAGTTACACAGCATGAAGCTGATAGACGATTCCTATGCAATGGGTGAGTTTGAAGTCATGAGGAGCCAGTACCAACGTGCCTTGTACCAGCTGGTTACAATAGCTAGTGGTTCAGAAATACCAATAACTCTACCAGCTACATGGCCCCTAACAAGATCAGGTCTCGAATGGTCGCGATATCACAAGGAATTCGAGGAACTGTACTTCATCGCTGGTGGAGGATTTGGCAGCGTGTTCAAAGCGCGACACAGACTCGACGGCGTTGAATACGCTGTGAAGAAAGTCTTCATAAAATCCTCCGATGTAAACTCAATCATGACACATCTCGCGGAAGTCAAAACTATAGCCAGTCTCAATCATCCAAACATAGTTAACTACAAAGCTGCTTGGCTAGAACCTTTAATTGAATCTACAGTGAAGAAGAAGCGTAAATTCCACATGGATACAGATAGCGAGGACTTGAGCTCCAATAGAGTTTCTTCAGTATATACAAATATGATGAAGTCCTTCAAAACATACAATTCCAAAGATCTGACAAAGCAGCATAGTCAATCGGACTTTGTTATATCTTTCGAGAATTCGGAGAGTTTCGAAAATGACAATTCCGATCTGGATGAAAGCGAGAGTGAAGACGAACCGCCGTCCGCAGAACACAACGCTATATGCAAGTTCTTAACTAGCGAGGAGTATGAAAATTGTTCACGGGTTAACTTAAAATGGGCGACTCTCTACATACAAATGACGTACTGTAAGCAGACGTTGAAGCAGTGGCTGGACGAGCGCAACAGTCACATGACGTTGGCTAGAAAGGGCTCCGATGAGTTGGTCCTCCAACACTCCGATTCGAATGATTCTGGAAGCTTCGACACGCATATACCGGACGTAACGTATCCCGTCGCTTGGACGCGTATAGATGTTATCGTGGACATGTTCACGCAGTTGGTCCGGGGACTGCACTACATACATTCGAAGGGTGTGATCCACCATGACGTGAAGCCAAGTAATGTGTTTGTGGGTGAGAGTGAGAGTGGGCTGATAGTACAACTGGGTGATTTTGGCCTGGCTTGTCCGTTGCAGCAGTCGCACAGTGGATTGGCACTGGGCACGCATCTGTATGCCGCTCCAGAACAACTGGAGGGACAGTGTAATCCAAAGGTATGTATTTTTATTTAATTTTTCATAACGGAACAGAAAAATTTATTTTTATTTTTATATTATGTGCTGTTATTTTAATAGCCCTACAACTCATTAGGACATTATTAAACCGTATCTATAGCGATTTAAACAGTGCACGCAAAAAAAAAAACAATTTTTTCCACTTTGGTTAACATTATTTTTTTGTTTATGGCTTAGCTTAGAAAAAAATTATATCTTATTTGTTTCCGGATAATTTATTAGAGAAAAATCTGACTATTAGTGAAAAATACAAAAATAGTTACAATCAAATGCATAGTTTTAGAGCCTGCTTAAACAAACAAACAAAACCAAATATATGTAAATCTTTTAACATTATCCTATAACAAGATTAATAATTATGGTTATCAACAAAACTTCTCAATTACCATAAGGATTCCGAATCAATTGAAAAAATTTTTTTTTTCTGAATTAAAAATATTTTTTCATCATTTTCAGAGCGACATGTACTCCCTCGGCATCATTCTGCTAGAAATGGTGGAACCGTTCAGTACAGACATGGAACGCGTGAAAACGATCACAGATCTACGTAAAGGTCAGATTCCCGCTCATTTAACGGCGCATTACCCAAAAATAGCTCACATTATCGGAAAACTGGTGCAACGGAGACCCGGGAAGCGACTCGATACTGGACAACTCTTGGACGAACTGAAAACGTTGTGTGACAGCAAAGATGAGACCATTAAGTCGTTGCGGGAAAAATTGGCGGCAAAAGATGATGAAATAGCGCAGTTAAAAATGATGCTCGCTAAGTTTAATCATCGTTCCTAGTACCTGTGTGTTGTGATAGTGTTGTGGTTTGACGGAGTGTTTTTAAGTACTACTTGGTATATAAAAAAAACACTTTAAAGTTGCACTTAACACATGTTTTTTTTAAAACATATGCATAACCAACTAGGATTTTCACAATTTTGTCACAAATTCTAAAATTGATAGTTAAAAATTTCCAAAATTGAATTACCCACAACGGTAGAGATAAAAATTGAAATATTTTTGAAATAAAATTAAATTGAAATTCACTGCCGAATACAACAATAATAAATTATTTGTTTATCACTTTAAAATTTTTGTATCAGCATCTATTAAAATTTGTGACTTGAATACCTAAATATAATTTTATTTTGGGGAAAGATCTTTAAGCCGCGGCCACACATTGGATTCAACTTTGCGTCCAATATTGGCTATAATTTGAAATGATCAAACTACTGCACTATACATTGGCTTCAATGTCAACTTTGTAACCAATGAATGGAAACAGACTAGCTCATTGGGCCAGTCCCAAACGTGGTAGCAGAGAAGCGAAGACGATGGACGATAATTTATTTGGACTAGCGGCTTACGCGTACGGACTAGGTACATATGCTTATTACTTGCATCAGACAAGTAATCAACGGAAGAAAAGGCGGTGGTGGATGCTAAAAATGCACACTTCAGGATTAACGTAAGTTACATTATATTTATTACTACAGAAATAAAATATTTTCATTCGCAATATATTTATACAAGTACCTTTATGTATTTTGCTAACTATGCATCTGTGTTTTTATAGACACGGAAGTGAGTTTTTGGCGGAGCTGCTTCATGAGCCATCAGGACAATTTGAAAATTTCTGCAGAATGTCATCATCTGATTTTGAATATTTACTAGAAAAAATTAGCCCAATCATAGCAAAGAAAGATACATATTGGAGAAAAGCCATTCCACCTAAAGTCCGGTTGGCTGTAACTTTAAGATTTCTTGCTACAGGAGATACATATAAATCACTTCATTTTCTTTTTAAAATATCCAGCCAAATAATATCAAAAATCGTGCCAGAAGTTTGTAAAGCGATTGTTATTGTTCTTCAAGATGAAGTCAAGGTAAGGAAATAAAAAAAAAAAACATTTATTTAAGTATTATATTTAAAACTTTAATCAGTAATTATAATTATTTATCACTTTGTATTGTTTCTCACTTTTTAATTATTTATTTATTATATCACTTAATACTATGGACGGTTTATAATATTTGTATCGTCTTTACATAAACTTAAATTTTATCAGTTTCATTGCTCATTTCAAACGCTTTTTTTATTATTTGAGAACTTATTATATTAATTTCCTTTTTTGGGGCGGTGGTCTGAGAAGTATACGTCGGCGCCGCCGTTTGTTTAGTGAATGTAGGAAGGTCATTATATGAATAGTCTACAACTGTATTAGGGGGCGCGGGTGCGTAGTACTCAGCACTGGAACTACTGTATACAGGCGTGGAATTAGACGATGTTTGAAACTCGTTATAGTTCGAATTATAAACAAGAGTATGAATATCGTACATTAATTTATCACGTTTCTGTTCATCCATTTTTTTCATTTTTTTCGCCAGCATCTGACAAAAAAAATCGGTGTCGTCATAATCTTGCTGACGCTTTGACGCGACAGTTATTGCTTTAAAGGCTTCATCCATTTGGGTTTTCACTTCTTTAATTTCAAAGGTATTCCTTCTTTTTTGCGTCTGTGATATTGATTGCCCTGGTCTGATTGGGTCAGTATTTTTTTGAGTATTTTCTTGTGCCACAGATTCTTGATATGAAGTACTAGCTGACTCCTCTGGTTGTATATCTGGAGGCTGAAAAAAGAGAAACATACCATATTTAGTTGCATTGTTTAGGTACCTATGCTACTATGTGCTATGAAATAAATCCATACTTATAATAATATGGTTTTTTTTTCAGTGGCCCACCACGGCAGAACAGTGGCAACAGATTGCCTCGCAGTTTCAAGAAAGGTGGCAATTCCCGCACTGTCTAGGAAGTATAGACGGAAAGCACGTTCGAATGCAATCACCTATTCACAGTGGATCCGATTATTACAACTACAAACAATACTTCAGTATCGTTCTGCTAGCAGTTGTAGACAGCAACTACAATTTTATGTTTGCTAATGTGGGTTGTCAGGGAAGGATTAGCGATGGAGGTGTTTTTAATAACAGTGCTTTAATGGAAAAAATATATGGTAATAACACAAATTTTCCTACGGAATCCTGTCTTCCAGGACGTTTGACAAAATGCCCTTATGTGTTTATTGGTGATAGCGCGTTTGCACTGTCTACTAAGATAATGAAACCATATCCGGGCAATCCACCACATGGCAGCAAGAACAGAATATTCAATAAAAGGTTATCTCGTGCTCGAGTTGTAGTTGAAAATGCTTTCGGGACCATGTCATCGATATTTCGAGTATTTAGAGCACCACTATTTTTACAGCCCGAGCAAGCAAAAGTAATAACTTTAACTTGTATCTATTTACATAATTTTTTAAAAAACAGCCGTTCCTCTAGGCCTCTATATGCCTCAGAAGGAACTTTTGATTATATGGAAAATGGTGAATTGCGTGAAGGAGCCTGGAGACAGCAGTACCAAAATGCCGATGCATTCGGACCACTTGAGAGACTTCCTATTAGGCCGCGGGCTAGTGCTTTAGATGTAAGAGAGGAGTTCGCTAATTATTTCATTCAATAATAATTGAATATTCAAGTATGTTTTGTCTATACTTAATACATATTATAAAGAGGAAAGATTTGTTTGTTTGTTTGTTTGAATTGAATAGGCTCCGAAACTACTGGACCGATTTGAAAAATTCTTTCAGCCTAGGATAGCTACATTATCAGGAAGTAACATAGGCTATATTTCATTCCCGAACTCCCACGGGAACGGGAATTACGCGGGTGAAACCGCGTGGCGTCCACTAGTCTTAATAAATAGTGGAAATCAAAAATAAATTTTAACTTTAACTAAACCCATTAAAATAATAAAAGCTCGATGGCAACAGTTGCCCTTTTGCACTTCTGTAATTCCTTTTCCAACTCGTAAAATTTATTGTTTCTAATGTAGGTACATTTTAGAGGTACTTTTTCTAGAAGGAAATGACGTTGCAACATTGGCTTCACAATTTTAATTCCTTAAATCTTTTATAGTTAGTAGTTAGAGTAGTTTACTATAGTGATATAGGTAGGAGACAACTATGGAGGAGACAACTTTGCGTTGACGCGCACCATTCATGTAAGGTGTTTGTAGATAAGTCTTACTTTACTTAAAATTTAATAAATTTTATTTTAACTAAGAAGAAAAATGACTTTTTTATTGTAACTAACCTCCGTATCCTGTGTAGGTTTGCACTCATAATTTTGTCCCAAAAAGCAATCCATAGCTTGGAATGCGAACCAATTAGTTTCATAGACTTCGTTCCGCCCAGCACCTGATTTAATGGATCTCTTCTTCTTATTTAAATGATATCTATAAGTCGTCATTAATGACTCCTTTTTTCTTTTTAATTCAGCAATAGTGACGCCAGATAAGCTAAAAGAGGCGCGTATTCGTTCCCAAGCATCCGCCAAAGCATTTCTGTTTTTGTGCAACTTACTAGTGGAGTCCCACAACGCTGGTTCTCCTTGGTATAACTCGATAAACTCCAAGACATCAGCATTAGACCATTCAGTCGAAGGCGTTGCCATTGCGAAACCAGAGTACTACATTCACGTACGAACAGGACCCGTATCTCAAGGCGACTGACAGAGACGATATGTGTGGCGCGAGCGCCGCGTTGTGTCCAAGATGCCCCCGCGCACTCCCCTTTCATTCCCCTCTCCTTTGAACGTGTATCGAAAACCGACACTGAGCGCGTTAGTATTGGGCATTGGACAGTGATTGGATGCAATGTCTACATTGTGTCAAAGTACCGATACATACATTGGTGCATTGGGCGCAAAACGTTACGTTGGTGCAAATATCTCCAATGTGTGGCCGCGGCTTTAAAAGTGGCAATAGTGGAGGATCTTAATATGATCTTTAGGAATAACTACTTAAATTACATATTCTTCCTACTATAAATCTACAGTATCTGTTGTGATCAATGTTTATTATAAATGAAATAGATTCCTGATTATTAAATGAGACTAAAAAGTGGTTCCTTGTGAAGTATCAGATATTAATAATTATGGTTTTATGTATCATTGTATGTCTATGTTCTTATTATGAGTTTTAAAAACAGTGGTACTGTATTAATAGACTTTATAGATCAAGGATAATAGCTGCCCTTTGGTAAGAAAGAGAGAAAATGTGTCTTTTCTGTCTGTATTCACACTGGGTTCGGGAGTTGCCAAAGATAATATGAGTCAAAAAGTGCCAATTAAGCTATCAATGACTATGAGTGATTTGTGAAGCTGAATAATATTTTCTGTAGAAACCGTGGCGAAAGCGGTAAGAGGGCAAGTAGCACATGATAATATGTTCTAAATTTTTTGACATTACTTCATATTTTAATATCGAATAATGAATTTGAAGTCATTGTGGGTAACTGAATTAATACTTTATCGTATTAGTTTTCAGTATTTTTAGTTTGTTTTCAATATTGGCTGTTTGTGACTTACGAATGGTTGATGAAAGTAAATTATTGTATCAAGTGCGATTATTAATTTAATAAAATAGATAGGTAATAGAAGGTGGTTTTATTTAAAAATACACTCGTAAAATTAATATTTTTATTTACACAAAATGCTAAATGTATAAATTATTCCCTTATTCTTATAAATATTTACAGTCTTAAAATTAAAAGATACAATTAATGTGGCAAAGTCGTGATTACAATATTCGTTCATAGAGAATAGAGTCGAAAGTTGAATTTGAAAATTATAATTTTTCATTTATGTTCGATTGCGTTTGAATTTAGAATTTATTTTCGAAATTTTATTTGTGAGATGCATTCTAAATTCAAATTATAGAAATGGGGTGTATGATTATGAAATGGATGAATCTTAATGTAGTGATGGAAGATTAAGAAGAATGTAACAAACAATATAATATAGTCGTTTTATGTTCCAATATAACATAGATTTCGAATAGTTTAACCTTCCATCACACTAAACTAATTTGGAGGGTAGTTTCACAGAAGCGTGTCAATCGCGTGGATTACGCCGTTCGTCGCTGGGATGTTGTGCGTTATTACTTGCGCGTTGTTCACCTTTATCCGACCTGAAAATTACATTTTGAAATCAAAATTATTTAATAAACAACATTAATTAATAATAATTGTAGAAGGGTTTTGTGCTTCTACTTTTTTGCCACGCAGCTTTATTTACTTTAATAAAATAATTTTAATAATCACTTTAATTTACCAAATTCTTCATTCAACTAGTAATTTAATTTAAGTTTTCACACAGCTAACAAGCTTACCAGAGTTCTTCTGCAGCGTGAGAGGCTTGGCGTCCTCCATAGAGTTCCTAAGCTGATAGTACCGCATGCCAGCACTATACAACGTGCCCGACAACACGTGTCAAACGAGAACGACCAAATAACTCCATATAAATCTTACCAAAGTTTATTTAATTCTTACCAGAGTTCTTCTGCAGCGTTAGAGGTTTGGCGTCCTCCATAGAGTTCCTAAGCTGTAAGTACCGCATGCCAGCGCTATACAACGTGCCCGGCAACATGTGGTCGCGAATAGAGTTAACTACTTAAATCAAAAGCTTACCAGAGTTCTTCTGCAGCGTTAGAGGTTTGGCGTCCTCCATAGAGTTCCTCAACTGATAGTACCGCATGCCCGCACTATACAACGTGCCCGGCAACACGTGGCGCGCGACGAGTGCTCTCGCGGCAGCCTTCTCTGAGTATCGAGACAGTTCGGTCGGCGCTAGCCGCGCGAACGCCGCGTCCGTTGGCGCGAATATTGTGTACGTTTTGCTTTCTGTCAAATGGAATGATTTTAAATTTAAATTTTTTATTAAGCGGGAAATGGGAGTCTTTTTTACTACGATAGGTAAAATATAATTGAATATGTTGTATGTTTTAAATTTCTATTAAAATTAACAGTCAATCATTTTATTATATTATAATAGAAATTTTAATCGTAGTGAACCCTATCGACACTTTTAAATTCTACCTTATTGAAAAATATTCTTATTTTCACAATAATTAGTATGATAGAAATTTTTAATTTTTATAGAACATTATTTCATCATAGGTATACCATAGACAACAAAATGATCTTACCTGCTAAAGTGTCAGCAAAGCCACTGGTAAATATGGCCTTGATGAAGGTGGTGAAGCGTCTGTCCCTGTCCGCCTGTAACGTCTGCACGAGGTCTCCAACCGGCAGCGGGAACATCACTCGGTCTACCGCGTGCGCTATGCCCTGTCATAGACAAGATTTTGTTTATTATTTTTTTATTTATACGTGTGCTGTACATGTTTATTTTTTTCGTGTGCATGGATTATTTGATAGCAAATTCTTAATATATCTAATTACACATTTCTTTAGGCGTGAATAAAATTCTAAAACGTTAAAAACCTGAAAATACCTGTGGTATATGAATATCCTTCTTGTCATCGATAACCCGGGCACCGTTAATCGTTGTGACCTTGACTTCGTTCCACTCGACATCATGCATGTCATACTGGTTCACTCGTAACTGTGTGCCGGCGAGGGAGACGCCCGTCATCTCATCCTGGAGGGACGCTATGTCGAACGCGCCTGGGATCACGTGGTGGAGGAGCAGCTGGAATTTTTGATTTTTGATTTTTTAAGAATGAAGAAACATGCGAACGATAGACGAAGATCAGTACTTGGTGTTAAGCGAATTTGAAAAATTAACCTATACATATACTATCTGTGTTAATTTTAGTTTTAAATTATCTATATAGGAAACAAAAGTTTTGTAACAAAATTAACTTTAATATTTTAAAATTATCAGGCAATAATTTTAATTGTACTTACACCACTTAGAAGTCTGGGATTATCGCGGAACTTTTCTTCTGCCCTATCAGGACCTCCCAGTTGAACTAAAAGCGTCCTAAATGCTTTGTCCGTTGGCGCGAAAATCGTGTACGGTCCAGTCTCATTCAATATCGAATCTAATCCAGATTGTTTTAGGTATTTTGCTGTTGCGAACAATCCGTTTTCTTTCAGAATATCGATAAGACCTGGACTGGATGCGGAAGCGAAAAGGTCCTGAGACGATGGCTCTTCAAAACTTGGTACAGGCGTGCTTGATCCTATTACAATCAAATCATTAGGAGTAGATCTATATGAAGGTGTTGTGTTTATTATGGTGGAGCTAGGGAAGATATTCCGTGAGGTCTGTTTATTGCTTCTGATAGAATACGTTGGGGTTGATGTTTTAATGATGTATCTTTCTGTTGTTGGCGCTCGCGTTGTAGGTTGGTATGTTTGTGTTTCTCTTTGTGTCTCCCTGGGTATGTATGAGTCTATTGATGAATCTTTTGATATCTGAAAGTCTCTCGTTGGGTCTCTTTGTGAATAAGATTCTCTTGGAGTATATGATTCTCTCTGAGTCTCCCTTTGTGTTTCCCTGGTTGGAAACACTTCTCTTTCTTGTTCCCGTATCGTATACGCCTCTCTTTCTGGTTCTCTAGGTGTGTATGTCTCTCTTTCAGGTTCTCTTTGGGTATATGTTTCTCTTTGTGGCTCTCTGGGGGTGTACGTTTCTCTTTGTGGCTCTCTGGGGGTGTATGTTTCTCTCTGTGGCTCTCTGGGGGTGTATGTTTCTCTTTGTGGCTCTCTAGGGGTGTATGTTTCTCTCTGTGGCTCTCTGGGGGTGTATGTTTCTCTTTGTGGCTCTCTAGGGGTGTACGTTTCTCTTTGTGAATGCCTTTGTGTGTATGCTTCTCTTTGAGATTCTTTTGGGGTGAAATTTTCTTTGAATGTCTGTTGAGTCGTTCTTGCTGACAATATTGAATTTCTGTATGTACTAGCAGGCGTAGTTGGAACAGGATTGGTGAGTCCGGATGAGCCATAGCTGGATGTTGTAACAAAGCTGGCATACGTTGACGGAAGATGTGATGATTCTGCTATGTAATCCGTAGATTCCGTAGTAGATGGGCTCGGAGTCGTTGTACTGTGTAATCCGTTAGATATTTTAGTAGGTCCGGGGAGTGTGATCTCACCTTTTCGTATTTTCTTCAAAATCTCCTCAACTTCTGGGCCCTCTTCCGTTTGTTGTCCATTAGCTTTTACACCTTTGACTTTATAGGAACCGTCATCTTGTTCTTCTAGAAAGACAAATGTTACTTTCTTTTTGCTCTGAAGGGTAGTGGGCAAATTCGAAACCTCTTCTAATTTTCCATTATCACCCTGTTTCACTAGTTCGTAATTAGCCCCTGGCGGTAATACACCTTTTGTCAAATCATCAAATGAAACATGACTTTCTTTTTGTGTTGTTTGTGCTGCTGCTACGTATTTACCCAAATCTGGGCTGTCTGCTGCTATTGCCCCCTTAGGTATTAAGTTAGGATTATTAGTTCTGATCACTTCATATTTTTGTCCATTCAGAGATATTTCCCGTGAAGTAAAATTCCTCTCATTGAAGTCTTCAGGATTTTCGGCTAGAGCGACTTTAAGTTGCTTCAAAATATCTGGTTTCTGTAACAGAGCTACACTCTTTGCTCTAAGATTGTCATCAAACCCTTTAGTTTCACTTTCCTCCAGCAGGTTCTTTATTTCATTGTAGAGCTTTTGTTTATTTCTGTCTTGAGGAGGATTTCTTGATCTAGGTGGTCCTCTGGTCCTCATATATCTAGGTCGTGGTGTAGTCGTTGTTGTCGTTGTGGTGGTTGACGTAGTTGTTGTTGGTGTCGGATGTTGCTTCTCATACATTTCCAATGCTTTTTTGAATAAATCTGTTTCATGAGGTAGAAGTGGCCTACGTTTTTCTTGGTTTCTTCTGTAAGCATCTTCATAATTTTCAGTGGTAGTATAAGAAGGAAGCGATTTAGTGGCTTGTCTGGTTAGGAATTCTTCGTGTAATTTCTCAACCTTTTCCTGTTGTTTCTGTTGTTGCTTCTGCACGAATTCTTGATGTTTTTGTATTATTCGCTGTCTCTCTTGTAATTCTTTTAGTTTTTCTAAATTGTCTTTTGATTGCTGTTCAAAGTAATCTTGAATATCAGCTGACTGAGTATTAGAATATATTGGTTGGTTTAAAGGTTGGCTTATTGGCTGATTTATGGATCCTTGGCCTAGCTGATGATTAATTGGCCCTTGATGGTTGATCGGTCCTTGGAAAGATATCTGTCCGTTCTGATTAATGTTTTGTGGTGCAAGGTTAGGCGCAGCCTGAATGGTGATTGGATTCGGGGCACTAAAGCTTTGCTGATTTTGCAATGTAGGCAAGAAAGCTGCCTGTGTCGGCCTCTGCTGAGCCAGCGACAGGGGCGTTGGAATATTGGGATTCTGATTAAATATTGGTGCATTTTGAGTTAATGGCAGAGAATTGCTTTGATACGTAGACAAAGTTGGAACTTGTTGGGGAATGTTGTGGTTTTGAGCAAAAGCTTGTTGCTGTAAATTCTGCTGATTAAAGTTATTAATGGGAGGATTAACGTTTGTCTGTTGATTGAACTGTTGGAAGCCATTATTCTGAACGGGGATTGGGTTGTTCGGAATATTCTGCGCTGGCAGAAGATTATTGAACTGTGGCACGTATGGTTGTTGATTCAGTATCGGCTGAGGGAATTGAACTTGCTGTGCATTGTTAATAAGACCCGGCTGTTGTTGGAAATTTTGTAATGGGGAATTGAGTCCGAATCTCGTCTGATGTTCGTTGAAGCCTGGAGCTCCGATAGGCCCTTGTCTATTTCTGTCGAAGTCGTTTTCTATCTGAAATAGATAAAAATAATAATTAGTAATTTAGATGAGGAGTTAGTCAAGTTATAAGCTGTTGTTTATGAGATATAATATCTCAACCAATATTTGAATAATCTCATAACGTATAAAGATACTGTTTGTGATTTCGATTGAGTGAATTGAAAACAGCTTAAAATGTAATTATAAATTAATAAAATTAAAGTAATTGTTCGTTTAAATTTAAAACACTACCTATGCATTATCTTTCCTAGTTACTGAAATTATTAAAATTGTATCAATCATAATTCACCCTATGTGCAACCTAACGAATAAATCAAAATGTGCTGGCTATGATTATTTTATTTATTTATTTATAGTTAACACTTTACTATGCTAGTTAATAATACAAATTAGGTACTTAAAACTAAAACTTAATGCTAAACTAGCACAGAGGGCGGCCTTATCGCTAAAGAGTAATCTCTCCCAGGATTGTTGTTATTGCGTTAAATATATTATATAGATTTGGTGAATAAATTCCATCAATGTTTTTCATCAATCTCATTTGCTTAAACATCAGCTGTATCATTTCAACACATTCAATGTCTCACCAAGAAACGAGCCCAAATATCATAAATAATTCAACATGAACATAACTAAGTTCCGTGAGGCGAGGCGCAATTTTCCCGACATCTCGCCGTGACGCATCAGCGACACGAAAGTGCATTCTTGAGCGTGCTGAGAGCGGCACATCTTACTGATTGTGTATTTATTTAGTTTATTATAACTAGCAATGGCTATGGTAACAACATGCTGAGTTGGCGTAAAGGATATATTCCTTCGGGTATGAAATGTTTCACGACGGGAATAAAGCCATATTCTGCGTCCTAGCCTCCTCACTCAAGACAAAAAAAAAACATATAAAATTACGTTGTTACAACGACGTACCGCGTTAACACGAGAGAACGACAAATAATTATACATTTTCGCGTTTTTATATCAATAATTGTTCAGAGTAAAATATATTTATTTTTCAGAATTGCAGTTAAGGGATGAAAGATTATAAATGTAATAAATTTTTAATTATCAGTGACTACATACTGACTGAATATTTATCGAATATATAATAATGCTATTTTTTAAACCACATAATAATATGTATGTTCTATTAATTAACAAATATTGCAATAAGAATTACTTCCTAGATTAAAAAACAGATTATAATATGTATGTTCATCTGCAAAGATTTAGGTCATCATACGTATGGGTGTATTCAGAAAGAAAGCTTGAAACTTATAAGCGCTTATCGGTGCTTGTCAATGCTGGTTTTGACAAGCTTGTCAATGCTGGTTTTGACAAGCTGGTTTGAGCATTGACAAGCGCCGATAAGCGCTTATAAGTTTCAAGCTTTCTTTCTGAATACGCCCTATATAACTTTAAATCAGTCCGGAAAATTTGCCGCCAAAATCGCGAATACTTTTGACACTTGTAATGTGGCACAATGAACGCGCGACCTTTGTCAAAATGCCATAGATGTTCCTCAAAGTCGAAAGCGCGCGAAAGTGGTCTGACAACATTCTCGTCATCCTGCTCTTTCGCCTCCGCTCTCTGTATTATGTAACAAGGACAGATGTAACCGAAATGGTATTACGGACATGACATAATTAGTCTGAACTATCTAGATCGCTATCAAGATTTCGTACTGCACGTAGTTTAAAAGCATTCGTCTTATTAAAGCAATTTTTAATAAGTTCTCGTATTTCGTTAGATTTATTTATCTAATAGAAGTGATGTAATGCCATAAAAGACATTGCCCATATCGAACTTTTATTATTTCAAATCGGAAAACGCCTCGCGTCGGTAATTAATTAGGTATTAATCATCTTAGAATAAACTAGTTGTGCCCCGCGTAGCTCCGCTCCTGTTGGTCTTAGCGTAATGATAGCCTATAGCCTTCCTCGATAGGTAAATGGGCTATCTAATTACCGAAAGAATTTTTCAAATCGTAGTTCCTGTAGTTCCTGAGATTAGCGCGTTCAAACAAACAAACATACTCTTCAGATTTATAATATTACTAGTGGTCTGACCCGGCTTCGACATATTTCGCAATAAAAGGTAGCCTATGTCCTTTCTCGGGTATCAAAATTGAAAATATCTCCATACCAAATTTCATGCAAATTGGTTCAGTAGTCTAGGTGTGATTGAGTAACAGACAGACAGACAGAGTTACTTTCGCATTTATAATATTAGTATGGATAAAATAAGTATACTGTATAGAGAATAGTAGGTAACTCATTGCCAGGCTTTTCGATATACCTAATAAATCCAAATTCGAAGAAAATCCACCTCTCCAACCATAAATCACATACTTAATTATTGCTATCTTCCCATGACCTTTGATTACTTTCATTTTCCCTACACATGAACTTTGTAACAACGTAAGAGTGATCAAAATACAACGCGTTGTGAATGAAGTTTCCATAATCTGTTGAAAGTGAGAATGCCATGTTTCGCCTACTGATGTCCTATTCACGTTTCTATTTTGTTTAATTGAATAAAGAAAGGCGTGTTGGTTTTGCAGTTGATTTTAAATTACGTATTATTAAAACTCTTGGAAAGATGTTAGGAAATTTTATAATACCCACATAATATAATCGGTTAGGTAGAGTCGTATAGGTAGTATATTTATTAAACTATAATATGTTATGCATATAAAAATAAAACAAGTGTACTACTTACCTGTCTACTACAAAATTAAACTTTCAAATATTCTGTAATACAAAAAATCAAGAAAGATATCCAGTTATTCCTAATCATTATAATCTAGCCACATAGGTATCTGAATGGTAAATAGCTGGGTCCACACCGGACGATCCACCGCGATCCGATCGCGCGCGGCAGGCGCGCGATCCAAAGATGCGGGCGGTGTGGACGTGCCGCGCGCGATCCATGCACGCGTTTTGCCGCGCGCGATCCCTACCTCGTGCGATCCGTTAGCGGGCGGTTTTTGTACCCGCTTCAAAGGTGCCTCAGTTGCGTGATGCGCGCGGTGTGGACGGTTGTGTTTTGGTTCGCGCGATCCACCTCATCTCAGAAAGTCATGGATATCTCGGAAAGTCGCCGTCTGATATCGTTGTACAAAAAAAAGCCTCTACAACCTCACAATTATCCAGCTCCAATTCCACAGATATCACCGACTGATTCATCGCAGTCCCAGTTTCAGAAACCTCAGGATTATTCACTTTCACATTTACCACCAAATTAAATAAGTACCTACCTATATCATGTTTTCAAAATATAATAATTATTGTAAACATGTTACTTCTTTAAAAATATGATTGAAATACACTAATTTTTTATTGAGTAAAAAAGTATGGTTTTACTTACCTTTACATATCTAATCATTTAACAGGTCAATGATGGCTTCACAAACTTCAGGAATAATTAATGATATAGACTGTTTAGAAATGCGGAAGAGATACTGCAAACTGACGTACGAATCTCCAGTTGCTAAAAATCTCAATGTTAGTAGTAATCTTTCCTTCACAGTAATGGCATCTCTATAATTTGTATCATTCTTTCTTAGCTTGTTATCCAATAATGAACACAATATCTCAAATTGATTAGCATTCATTCTTGCAAACGCCGCCGTTGTACGTGTGACTCCATATCGTACAAGAGTTAGACTGGCTGAATGACGGATCGCCTTAGGATCACTTGGAGCGCATATTTTGGATCGCAAGTTTTTAAAGTGGATCGGCCTAACATGATCCACGATCCATGCTCCGCGATCCTGGATCGCGGATCGCAGGATCACTGGATCGTCCGGTGTGGACCCAGCTAATCACCTATCTGTGAGCGATCCAATTTTTTGCATCCAAATGAATCGATTAACGAATCGGTATAATCGAATATCATCGATTAATCGGTATAATCGCTACATAATATGTCACACAATGAACGTTTGTAACACGCATTTGATTTATATACCTTCATAATTAGTAATCGTTTGGAAAACAAGTTTTAGACACGAACAATTATTTTATTGTCAATAATTTTCCGTATATTCCGTATATTACTGGTATTGTGATATATAATGTCGAATAAATCATTAAAAGCACTACGAAGTAAGAATCTTCCGCCGATAAAAAAAATCTCATGAGTACATACAGAAATCTATAAAAATATCTCATCAACATGTACAAAAATCTAGTTTTTAATAGATTCTAGATTGATGCAACACTAATAAAATTTACCCTAAGTCCGATAATATCTTGATATTCGTAGTAAGACCCAAACCTATATACTTAATCCTATATCAAAGGTGAAGTTACGCTAATCTACTTCTTCTTCTCTTCTATCTTCTTTTAATTCTATTTGGTTTTACACAGATAATAATGCAATAACTAATTACTATAGTAATTGTATAATATTAGTATAGATTATTTAATTAACACATAGATAATATATAAATAAAATTATGAAATTAGGTCAACAGCCGGACATAGATGTTTTATCCTAATCTAACCATTGTTGCGTGACTGAGTCATCAATGTGTATCTTCAAACTTTCACGTGTATTCTTAGTAATAATATATTATCTGTATTTATTCTATTCTCTATTTTATTTCTAAGGATATAGCTTCAAATGCCATTTATTTATTTTTTATAAGATATCTTCAATGCGTTTTTTTTTTTAATTCAACTCTTGCAGGAAACTAAGAACTATAATATTAATAAGTTATTATCTATTGTATTTTTTTATGACGTGAATTATTTTATGAATAAATAGAATAGAATATCTATAGGCACAGGCTCCTGAAAAAGTTTTATGGAAACTGGGTCATTTTATCATCGTAGTAAGTATATCGAAATAAAATATTTATTTTTAAGTATAGTAACATCATAAGCTTTCGGTCAACATAGTTAATTTCGTTCATATGACAAGCGTGATAATTAACCAAAAAGTATAAACATATCAAACCACAGTATCAAACCATGTAATGCCATTGTCCAGGACAATAAGTACCAGCTAAAAACAAAGGACTTCATCTCTTATTAAATAATTTACCAATTACATACATATATTTTGGCAATACCTAAATGCTCTTCTTTCACAAAACCTCATTATTTTTAGGGACTAAAGACAGTTCGTTAGAACACAAAAATACGGGCGTTCTATACCATCATTCTAAAATTCTTCCCAATCTAATTTGAATAAAGCATTAGGTATGCGGGCCTAGTGTACCCGTCAACTCCGATACTAGTAATCCTAACTGTTAAGCCGATATCTTACGGAAGCTGTGTTACACAACCCAGTGCCGGGTGTCACCTACATTATACAATGTGTTATACACACGGATGTGTTTCTTGTTCAATGCCGGTGTATGGAAGGTGACACTTGTATAAAAACTCGTATTGAATATGAAAGTTTTGCGGACGTTTCGTAAACTGTGTAGGTAATCAAGGATGTTTACGGTTTGCTTTTGGAACTGTATTGGATTGGTATTTTATGTTTATAGTAACATATTTTTGTCAGTATGTGAATAAGGTACTTATGTATAACTAGCTTCCGCCCGCGACTCCGTCCGCGCGGATGTCGGTCTTCGCGTGGGTGGTTTATTTCTCCATTTTGAGTAGGTACCTCTGACAATAAAATCTTATAAATATCTATTGGACCCAATTCCCAAATACGGCTAGGCCTATAATAATACGCAACGTGTGTTCGCGGTTCTACGGAACAACGTCTATGGATAAAACTGAAAAATTAAGATTAATTTTTTTCTACGTATTTTTCCAGGATAAAAAGTATCCTATTTTACGCCCAGGATAATAAGGTATAATTATACCAAGTTTCATCGAAATCGAACCGCTAGTTTTCACGTGATGCCTTCACATACAGACAGACAGACAGACAGACAAAAATTTTTTTAATCACATATTTGGGTTTGGTATCGATCCAGTAACACCCCCTGCTATTTATTTTTTCAATATTTTCAATGTACAGAATTGACCCTTCTACAGATTTATTATATGTATAGATATTGTATCTATGTCCCTACTATTTTTCGATTATTTATCTAAAGTACTTAGCCAAATCAATTCTGAAGATTTTGTCTGTAAGTGCAATGACGTCTTAAAATCCTAACCTATTCTAATTTTATGTAGAAAAAAAGTAGCTGTTGTTTTGTATTAATA
Source organism: Colias croceus (assembly GCF_905220415.1). Classification (NCBI taxonomy): domain Eukaryota; kingdom Metazoa; phylum Arthropoda; class Insecta; order Lepidoptera; family Pieridae; genus Colias; species Colias croceus. The sequence continues at coordinate 1,325,835 of NC_059539.1, read as the reverse complement.
AATTAAAACGTAATTTTTTTGCTAGGTAGATACGTAACCTTTCAAATGAAACGGTGAAAAAGTTTGACAGCCTAGAGATACTATTTACTAGGGATGCGCCGAATACCGAATACATATTCGGTATTCGGCATATTCGGCATCTTTTTCACTATTCGTATTCGGCCGAATTATTCGGTTTAGGTGCCGAATATATTCGGTATGAGTATTTCTACTTTCTTGGCTATAGAACTAAATAAATAACTTCATATAATGAATGATTTATGTCATACTAAACTGCACAAGTCAAAGAAATCCTATGAAGAATGTGTTGAACCTAAGGTCTACACTAATATTATAAAGAGGAAAACTTTGTTTGTTTGATTGTAATGAATAGGCTCATAAACTACTGGACCGATTTAAAAAATTCTTTTACCATTCGAAAGCTACATTATCCACGAGTAATATAGGATAGGTTTTATCCCGGAAATTCCACGGGAACGGGAACTATGCGAGTTTTTCTTTGAAACCGCGGGCGGAGCCGCCGGCGGAAAGCTAGTATAAAATAAAACAATCATTACATTTCAAATCAACGTTTATTTTGTAAATTTACATCAACATAATTTAATCATGTTTATTATTAGCACTTAGTTAGTATTTAATATTTATTATACTTTAAATCCTGAAGTCTGAAGACAATGCTTTTAGTCCCAATAGAACACACAACACAAACACACGAAAAATAACACAATCACACAAATTACACTTAACTTTTGTTTTGTCATCTTGCATTTCAAGCTCGCGATCTTTTACGTCCGCTCATGTTGCAAACACTAACTTAAAGTAAAAATATAAAACTTTTAAACAATGTAAAAATTTTAATATTTTTTTGTTTTAATTTGTAACGTATTCGTGCGATGTTTCAACACAACTGAGACGGCACGGAGTGCGCGGGCGATATACCTACGCGGGTGGCAGACGGTGAGGTAAGGCTCGCTCGTCACCGAGCCAGCAGCTACTTGCGACCCGTTAGAATCCGTTTACGCATCAAAACACATCAAAACATTGAACCGAATAATTCGGCCGAATATTCGGTTCGGTAATTTTTTAACCGAATAGTATTCGGTATTCGGTTATTCGGTGAAACCACTATTCGGCGCATCTCTACTATTTACCCAAGCTATTTACAGATTTTTTTCACAACTTACGGTCGAAATGCTAATTTCTATATTATTGATTTTACAATACACACTGTTATCACTTTAGGGAAATCAATGTACAATTTCTATATAGAAAACCTTAATGAAGGAAGAACATGGGTAAAATATTAAAGCTTTTATAAGTGTCATTTAACTTATAACACAAATATACTAACGAAACTCTAACACTGAAAAAAACGTATTTGAACTCTCTTTTTTTTGTCAACTTTGACTTTCTATCATTAGGTACAAATATCTAAACTGCTACGCGTAGTGTTAATCTGTTTTGAAGGTACAGACGATGAGATAAAATATTATGTAACACAGTTTCGCTGTTTCTCACAGTGCTAAGAGTTAGTAGTGAAAGTCACTATGTATATTCAAATATGAAACGCGTGTATATAAAATAAAAATCTTTTTTGTGTATTTTAATTTATAATTGCGTGTTATATTGTCTTGCGTGATGTTTATATATCACCCACAGCATATAAAATGTTATTAAATTGAACAAATATTATTCGATGCTCCTTTATTATTGTGTTTCGTTAAATATTGTAATACATTGAATTGAAAGCGATAAACCTATACGTATATTCCAATAACTGATGTCTTAATATTAATAATACGTAATCAATAATACATCATAGCCCTTTGTTCGATCATTATCTTCGACAGTGAAAAAAAAGTGTTTTGAAAAACCATAAAATAAAACGTCTAGTTGTGACTGGCCCATAACACTCCTAAAAGTATTTTTGTAAGTACTCGACATTATGTTCATAAAATATATCTGTGCTCCGCGGTTTATCCCGCATTGCTCCGCTCCTGTTGGTCATAGCGTGATGATATATAGCCTATAGCTTTCATTTTATAAATGGGCTATCTAACACTGAAATAATTTTTCAAATTGGACCAGTAGTTCCTGATTTGCATTCAAACAAACAAACTCTTCAGCTTTATTGTATAGAGATTACATTTAAAAAATTAGCCCAGTGTAATCAATAATAGTTAAAGAGAGCAAAATAAAAACATCCTATCATACAAGATGTATGCTGTTTTCATAATCGTTTCGTTTCTCACGTGTTTTATTCGTATATGTCTTTATCTAGCAAGTTATTGTAACATTGACACGCAGTTGAGATGAAACCGAGTCACGGTCAGGTTAACGGCTTTTCTTTTATTACAAGAATAGCTTTAATGTCATTTATATAATACCTAGGCACCTATACATAATATCTCTGTAAATAAAAATATATTCATATTTCTCTTGGTTTCAGCTTCACGTGTGAATCGGCAACAATTTGCTTGTTCCTTTTTGGTCAGGAGATGGATCATAGGAAAGAAAAATTTTATGAAATTTTTCTTAAAAATGAAGAAAACTTAACGGCCATTCAGCTAACCTAACCTTTATGAATTTGACAGTTCACACGAAGATAGCACCGCATACATAACTTTAACATTATGCACCTGTTTATTGACCTCCTCTTGGCTCCTTGGTACAGATGGGATCAATAATTCTCAGTGACCATTACGAAACAAGTCTCGGTCAGACAGGACACTGAAGACAAATAACCTACTTGTCCGCAAATAATAAAGCTGTTAATATTTTTATTCCCAAACAATTAGTTTTTCATTGATATTCTGATCCACCATAAAAAGTTTCATAGCTCTACATTTATAATATGTTATATGTTTTGTGGTTTCACACGTTCAAATGAAAAAACTTCTGCACTGAGATGATTCTAAGTAACGGCCGTAATATCGTATAATTTACGACTATAACATTAGCATTAAGTAGGCAGATTAGCGGATAAGATGTTACGCCATTTCATTTGCATTTATAATATTTTTTCAAAATTAAGGAAATGCATCTATTAGTATTAGTTTTGAAATGCTCCAGTTATAATGTCACGTCATAAGAAATATGGAAGGACTAGATTTTCACCATTTCTTCTTTCTTCCATCATCCTTTTTCATTTGTCGTGACAAAAGTCGGTATAAAAATGGCTCTTTGGAAAATAAGGTAGGACTTTTGTCACGACAAATAAAAAAGGATGATGGAAGAAAGAAGAAATATGGAAGGACTAGATTTTCACCATTTCTTCTTTCTTCCATCATCCTTTTTCATTTGTCGTGACAAAAGTCCTACCTTATTTTCCAAAGAGTCATTTTTATAGCAAAATTTAATAGAATTGATTGTTCAGGTTCAACAAATCGACCGTCTAGTGCTTATTTATAAAATCCGTTCCAATTACCATAACATCTTAAAGATTAATTCTAGTGTGGGAACGACCTACATTATATAAGTCTTATCATTTTTTCGCACGGGTATTAATAATGCTTTACGACGTAATGATATTATTATCCAAAACAACCTATATTGTGCGTTTGTATAACGTTGATTTGTCTCGCTCAATTTCAATACTTAATTTGATAACCTACGTTATAATGAGTGCAAAAGCATAATACGAACATAATATAACATGCTATCAAGAGATATAGAAAAAAAAACGTAATATTTACTTGCGGAAACGGAAAAAAAAATGCCGAAGAAAATGCGGATTACCCACGTGACCCGTTTGAAGTAATTCGTAATATAATTATTATATAGTACATTTACACACGCAGCAATTATAACATATAAGTGATTCCTGGTTCGATTACAAACCTAATTACTTTCTAGTTGTCGTTGAGGAATTATTTAACGAAAACATACGATATAGCTGTCATGCTATTACTTAAATTTATTCGAAATATTTTAATGTTTGATTATTATTTATTAAATATTAAGTAGTCATTAAACTTAATAATTTTAAAAGAAAATTGCGCTTATGTTTGTCAATAAAATTATATTTTACGATTTCTAGTTGATATTAAATCCGAACAATTAGCAAAAGATCAACTGACTCTATCGCTCTACATTCAATAGAAATTCCCCACATATTAAAAATATTTTCTTTCGTTCTGCAGTTTTAAAATTTTATTCTTTAGGTTTGCTCTGCTCAAATGGCGAGTTCATTATTTGCCAATTAAGAATTTATTTAAAAAACATTTTACAATAGTCAAAAGATGTGCTGCCATTATATTATATTTTTGCTTGCTCGTAAATCGCTTATAAATTGTCCATAGAAAACTCGCACTCTTTATTACAATATTGGTAACATTTAAAATATAGAGCATCCACTTGTAAATTAATAATATTATATTAAATAAGAAAATCAACCAACCCTCGGTCCAGTAATGGCCGCGACCAAGCGCGCCAACAGGAGAAACTGGCATACACTGCCCCTCATGCTGCACTCTCAAGATCAGAGTGGCAGAGTATCATCACACACACTGCACTACCGTCCGACACCACTGTCCTGAGCGCACTGAATCCGATTTTCCAAAAAATCAACACAGCTCACTAAAATCCAAATTTGAAAATTAAAAAAAAATCAGTCACAGACAACTTTTTTTCTTTTTCACGCAACGGGCACGCGCGTCGGTAGAGTCGATGACAGTAATCGTCATGGCAAGCGCTGCTGCGTTTTACCACCCCTACTCTCATCTCCCCTTCTCGATATTTCGAAAGGATTGTCAAACGAGAATCATTTTAAAACACTAAACGATATTCTGTGATGTTAATTGAACGTTGCATAAAACAATTAACAACAACGGCTCCTCAGATGAACTAAGGATCGTATACATTTCAAATTACTATGTATCTAGTTTATGATCTGCTAAGCTTCTGTTGCCACATAATTGTTCAAAAGTTAAACTTATTGTCTACTGCAATGTGTTTTGTAAGTATTATATAACCTAAGATATAACCTATATAATCTATGTGCCCGATTATTTATAGGAAAGTAAAAGTGAATTGTTATTTGCGACCGTTTCAAAAATAAATACCAATTTGTATGCTGGCCGAATTTTGGAAGAGTTATAGGCCTTGCATTGAAGTGTTTTATTCAAATTACAAAATGTTAATACTACTTTAACTTGTCTAGTCATCTATAAACATAATCCGTTCATATTGACCTTTTTACCGTGTACCTGTATACCAATTTTTTATTCATTCTATAACTATTTGTTTGCATAGCATATTGATGAAATTTAGTTGTGGACTGTGGTAATCTCTACTAAGTACCTATCTCTACAAATCTTAAGTTGTGATTCAGCGTTACAAAATAACAAAAGTATGTTTAATTTTCAAGCCTAAGCGACCGGAACTTCAAGTAATTAGGTTAGGACTTAGGAAACGAAAACAAAAAATGTTACCTAAAAAAATAAATCTAATCATTTTAGTTACGCGCCAATAAAATATGACAAATTGAAAACAATAGTTGATTAAAGAAGACACGAGCACAACGCAGCTTGTCTGTCGATGGCATAGACATTTTTTTCATTTCTAAATGAAAATATAATTTATCTATGCTACGGTAGAGCGGAGATCGCTTTTCGCAATGCTGAAATTAATGGAAATCATGGTAAAATCATTAATCAAACAGAATATCTCTTTTGTAACAGCACGAATACAATGCAGAAGTTCGAATGAAATACAATGCCTAATTGGAGTGAAAAGTTACACCATTTTGAGTATTATGTTTTGCAATTTTTTATCTGATAACGTACGGTGCGTACTTGCTTTGTTACAGTTTTTATGTGTGAATGATATACAAAGATATATCATTCTTGTTAATTACAAAAATATGGTTCGCATCCGTTTAATACTTGTTATAAAGTTTAATAATTTATTCACTGCTTATATAGTTATATATTTTAGATGCGCTGAATATGGCTAAATATCCTGTTTACTGTATCTATGTCATCTAAACTCAATGACGAATAGCTAAATCTCGTTTGCATAAAATCGACTAAAAAAAAAATAGACTAAATTCGACAGACGGCTTTTATGTCGGAACTCTTAGGGCGTATTCAGAAAGAAAGCTTGAAACTTATAAGCGCTTATAAGCGCTTATCGGCGCTTGTCAGCGCTGGTAACCTGCGCAGGAAAATACCTCTATATGAACATGCGCCTATAAGCGCTGATCGAGGCCGACAAGTTCCGACAAGCTTCAACAATGCTGGTGGCTGCCATATAAAATTTGTTTTGGTCTGCTTCAACCTGCTTCCTTTGTGTAGAACGAACCAGCATTGACAAGCGCCGATAAGCGCTTACAAGTTTCAAGCTTTCTTTCTGAATACGCCCTTACGTCCCAAACTTTAAAGCTCCCTCAGCTTTCAAAAACTATTACAGAAACTAGAAATAACTAATTTCAGAATCTAGAACCTATTTTTCAGTTAAATTCAATTTCTTTATGAAAATTTTGTGTTAGGTAAACTTGCATAATATGCTCACGCTAATCACTTTGCAATAGTCCAACCAGTGAAAAAATAATTTCACGTCTTAAATAATTTACGTTCACAAAATTTACTTTTTAAAATCAAATTTTAGTAGATAGGTATATATCCATTTTTAAAAACTCAACTCATTATTAGTATCGAAATTAACTAAAAATTAGTCATTGCTAAATCCGAATAGAATTGATTTTTCGCAACACCAATAAATCGATTTTCGAACACCTATCAGACAAAAAAAAAAACATTGTGGTTACGATTCTCATAATTTACTTATGAAATTCCATTAAAATGGCGGGAATTACGTGAAAATAAATTGGATTACATTACATTCTATTGGGTTACCGTAACAAATTACACAATTAATAATGTCATTCTATAATTTTACAGGCAGATTAAGTTTACCTACTGCTTGACGATATTAAAAAGTTTCATTTTAATTTTATGTAGAAAAAATGGAACCTTAATTTGGCAAGAAAACTCTGAAGTATGTGCCAATTGATAATGAAAAAGTCCTACTGTCATACTAGAGGCAATACAAAGCATAGGTTTATTTGTGAAAAGAAAAGAATACCTATACTATATTATGATAGAAAATAAGCTATTTCTGATCTTGCTATCCACTACCTACTTGAGAATAAGACAGTGCTGATTTTAATTGTTCCTATTAGTCTTTTCAATCGGTCTAAACATTTTTCTTTACCTTTATCGTATATTTTTATTTTAAAAGATATCATATGATAGGCTTTAAACAAATCTATAATAATACTGAAGAGTTTGTTTGTTTGAACGCGCTAATCTCGAGAAGTACTGGTCCGATTTGAAAAATTATTTCAGTGTTAGGTACTCATATTTCGAGGAAGGCTATAGGCTTATATATCATCACGCTACGACCAACAGGAGTGGAGCCACGGGTGTGAAACCGCGCGGAGCAGCTATTCCATCATAAAAACAAGGCGAGGTTGTAAAACTACACTTCGCAATCGATTTCTGATTGTTTAAAAGTCACGCAGTATTCGTTTTATTTAAATAGCGTTAATTATAATCTCAACGGATTTAAAAATTGGTTCCAATGTTAATCTATTGACAAATGTTTGGGACGAAACAGTTTTGAAACTAAAGCCTAGGTCTACTGTCGTAATTTAGTATTTGAATATTTCTTTATAATCTCAATTTTTACACTGCAAATTAGGTCTCAAATTGGAGTCATGGGTCAAGAACGATATTGTTTAAATATTATAATAATATTATATTTCGATTTCCTTGACTCATTGCAGTTTCAAAATACTCGTCACTAATTATTGTTTATTTAGATAGGCCACATTTTATAAGACGCTCCAAAGCAAAGATTTTATGTGAACCTTCTAGTCAAACCTTCCATCTAGGCCACATGATCACATCTTCGCTAATCAGCAGGCGACACAATATGTAGTTTTTCCCGCTTCCCTATTGTTCGTAAAAAATAGGATAAGCATAAACTTCTGTTATTTTCTGTGAAGATCTAGTTTGTAGCGCATTTATCAGAAACTTCCTTACTTTTATAAAATTTTATTTTAAAATAGCACTTTACAATGCCCTTTCCTTGAATACCTAAGTAACTAACTCGTAACATCTTCCCATTCGAATGACATTCAACGTTCAAACATATTTGTTTTATTCGTCTTTATCATACGGAACACGTTTGTCATAAATGTTGTCGATCGCTTTCGACTTTTACGTAAACAGACAAATATTTATTTATTCAAATGCTAGATTTCATTTAAAGAGGAGCTTTTGATTTGTTATAATATGATTCTTTTATAATTTAACTTGGAAACATAATATTTTAGATCTGATTAATATATTGCACGCCTCATAGCGGAGCGTTGAGGTCATAGAGATCTTTCTGTGATCTGTGGTTGAGGTAGTGCTCTACTCTCGCATAACAGAAATCAATGTACTTTACTAGCTTTTAGCCCGCGGATTTGTCCGCCTAGTCAAAGGAAGGAGAACAAGATGTTTCACCGCGGTATAAAGTAGCCTATAATATTATGTAGGGCCCCAGTGCTTCATCGAACCGAAAACCTTGCCTATAATTACCAACTGTACCAACGAGATGATTATTTACAATTTTCAATACAAAAACACAATATTTCCTTTATCACAACACAGTTTCACAATACGCATAATATTTTACCAACTTTTTACGTGGGTATATTCTATTGTTTAATGTCATTAATTATGGCCATTCATAAAGTTATTTTTATTAGAAAGTTTCGTCAACTTTCGCGTCTTACTGACGAGCTTTTTAACGCACTATTGTGTTAAAACTATCCAATTATATAGTTAATTTGTTTCTTAACAATACATATATATATAATATAATTGTATATACTTACGGTAGCATAGGAACGAAAACTGAGTTTAAAAAATATATTCATAAATAAAAAATTGTTTATATAAATAGATAAATTGTTGATGTAGATGTTCATTTATAAAAAGGTTATTTAAGTTAGGCCAAGTCTATTTTCATCCATTATTTTTATTTGTTATGTTGATTAAAAAATGACATAACATAAACAAGACAGAGAACTCTACAATGTATTTAGAATTTAGATGTTACAAAAGTAAGATATTTTATTTTAAGTCCCAACTGATAATAATTGAAGACATCATGACAGCTCGATTAACAAAATATTTCACACACTAACTTAACTACCGCAGTACCTATCACAGAGGCGTCGAGAGATAAAAACAACAAAACATAAAAAAAAATCCCATTGCGCGATCTGATATTAAATCTAGACTAACCAAACAGTCATTGCCCGAATACGTAGATTATCCAATACACTTAGAAAGTACGAATAGTAATACGATAATTCTGATGTAATTCTGTAACTATCCCTTTGGTATTCCGTATGTTTGCGCAAAGAAGATGATTGCGTTTACGCAAACTATAGATGGCCTACATTATATGGAGAAGTTCGGGCATAACCTTTCGATCATATTGTTATAAAAATCAGTGAAAGGATCAATTAATGGATCAATAGAAGTCAATTATAGTCATGAAAGGTTATTACTTTGCATGTGTAAGTATGGTGTAACCGTGTAAGGATGTCTTATACTTATAGATACTTATAACTTTTCTGTATATCCCCTAATTCGTTGTCTAGAAAGAATAGACCTAAAGATGTTAATTGAGCGTGCTATATAGATAACGCATGTGATACAAATATATATTTAGTAAATGTCATCGTTCATCATTAATTTCTTAGGGAACAACACTCATTATTAATGAGAATATGTGTTACTTGTTGATTTATTGTACATAATATTTATCTCTTTCACGTAGTAGAGTGTTATTGTTATGTTATGGATTTCAACAAATTTAATTCTTACATTATTAGCTATTAATATGGTCAGATGATTTTTTTTAATTATAAGGACATTTTTCAATTCTCGATTGATTTTTGAGTAATTTTTTTTCATGTTATGGTCACGTCACATGTGTATACCTAATTAATTAAAGTAATTTTAGAAGTATTTTTTACGTATTTACTTTAGCTATATCTATAACATATAATACATAAGAACGAGCGCAGTCTCGTTAGTATTGAAAGACTATAATACTAGCGTATTTAATCGCATAACGAGAAGGATGCAATTTCGGCCTTTCAGCCAAAGATATTTATGATTATCCACTTATATTGAGCGTGAAGCTATGATTACTTCTAAGACTTATAACTACATTGATGATTGAATGCGTTGAAATAGCCAAGTTGTGCAAATATTGTTAACGCAACATTTATCGAGATATTTGGTAATTTAACAAAAAAAAGCATATTTCATAATTTGCCAAATAAAAATAATAATTAAATTATTTTCTTTCTTCTTTCAAATGATTCGCATTCGCATTTATCGCATTTAAGTCGACATAATGTAGAGACAATTTTTTGCTACAAATTGCTGTGCAGACAAAAAAGTGAAAAACTGAATGAATCGTCATAATTTGTTTTAATTATATTTTAATAGGTACCTATTTAAATGTTAGATTTAATTGGTAGATATCGTCAAAAAACAAATTACATCTAGATAATGTAGTTAGTTTAATTCTGTATAGACTCTACTCGAGATTTAGTCGTGGTTACTTTTAGGGCATAGGAATTTTGAATACCTACTTTTAATCCGTAGAACAAACCACAATTCTTATTATGATATGAAAGTGACCATTTCAAGTAAACGAATACTTGAAAACAATAATGCAACATGAATGCAACGATTCGATTTTGGTCCAAATTATGACGTAATCAATACATTCAAGTTGCACATACACTACATAGTATATGCAATTATGCAGAACAACCTTTTAAGATAATAATTATTAATAGCATTAATATAACGATATTTTGCGCAATTTGTTGGTCAATACGCGCAACTCGCTCTAACTTAACTCTGAAGCACATTCTCTCTGTAGCAATATGTGATGCTTTTACTTATAAATAATTTTCAGTTGCCCTGTTCGTTGATAGGGTTGCCAAAAGCAGTTTAAGTAGATATTATTTAGAGACTTATCTTTTGAATGAAAGTTGGTGCTCTATCAAGTCATATTTAAAGCTTGCTAAATTATTAAATATCATCAAAAGTAATTCATCAGAAATTAATTTGTAAGAAACACTTAACTACTTTTTCTCTCTTAATTTTTTTTATAAACATAGAAATTATGATTAATCGATTAAGTAGAATGTTTTTCCACTCAATCGATATACACATAATAAGAATACAATTTAAAATAATATAAACTCTAGGTATATTAACTGGATGTTTGTAAATTTTCTCGTTATTACTTATATGTATATTCCACTTAAAAATATTATGTGGCAGCCCTATCGTCAAGTGCATTGTGATAAACAGTAAGCCACAAATGATTTTAACTCTTCAGTGACACAATAATGACCAAACCACGCGTTTCGCAAAGTTTCGTTGCAAAAAAATTTTCGATCGAGAGTCGTATCGAATGAATGGTAAAAATTAACACTTAATTGAGGAAATATTCCGTTTTATTATCGAATTAAGATTTGATGATGATTATGGAGATGAAAGTTTTTAGATTTCCATATTCGTCAGCTGTGCCATCACAGTGATTATAAAACGTCACATATCTTGATTGACGTGCCAAGTCCAAAATAAGAAAAAAATAATGATTTGAACATAATGGACATAGGCACAGACACTCCATATGTGTGTAATAATGTTTAAAATAATTGCATTAGATATTTGTAGAAAAAATAACAATCACCATTGTCCATGCATCAGTTCTAATTGAGAAATCGAAATCTATCTATAATCGAATCATGAAGTTATTTGAACATAAAAACAAACGAATCACTGGACGATCCATTCAAATTACGTTTCGTACATTACAGTATTGTCTCAAACAGAGTGTAAAAAACGATAAAAAAGATGTATTCACGTGTAATCATCTCGTAAATCACTACAATTACGTTTCTATCCCAGAGCGGCGTGTGCAAAGAAGCGGAAGAGTTATTTACATACAAATCTGAGGTAAAATTGTAAGGCTGCTTGTCAACGAGGCGGGTACACGCTTGAGTTTTTCTGTTATGTAACGGAGCATTTAGATCAAACGAGCGAATGCTCATTCTAACCCCACTATGTCAAATTCTTTTAGTGTAAATGCTTAGAGCATTCTTTCGTTGTTCTAAAAGTGCATTCGAAAAGATTTTATTCAATGTTCTAAAACTGAACAACACTGAATACGACTTTTACTTTACACTAAAAGATCACGAAAGAATGCTCTTGCACTAGCTCTATGTAGGCTTGATGTAAATGCACCGCAAGGTGAATTCAATATGGTTGGGTTATAACAATAATTTAAAGTCAGCGAAGAGCGCATGAACCTATATCATAAGTTAGGTATATTTTTTCACTTGTGAAATTATAACTTCTATGAAAACGTAGAAACAAAACCATGAGATTATTATTCATGAAGAAAATGCTTGAGTTAGTCTAATGTATGTACTCTTATAACTTATATTATCTATACTATAATATACGGATAGTTTGTTTGTTTGATTGATTGAACGCGCTAATCTCAGGAACTGCTCCGATTTGAAAAATTCTCTCGGTGTTAAATAGCTCATTTATCGAGGAAGGAATGGCTATATATTACAGGCTACGACCAACAGGAGTGGAGCCACGGGGGTGAAACCGCGCGGAGCAGCTAGTGATGTAATAAAATGTTGTAATATTTTATTTCACACCATTGCCATAATCTGTGATTATAATTCCAATGCATTGACTCTATTCGTTTTATGGTTTTCCTCACATAAAATATATGATTTCATTTAATTTAATTTTTCTTCAGTATTATGAAGAATGAAGATGCCCGTCACATCGTTCGCACTCTATGATGATTTCGTTACAACACACATTATTATTCCAAAATATTAAAAGTAACAAGATGCTATGTAGAGTCACCTACACCATTAAAATAGTTCATTCATCATTTAGATAAACACTTTATAATTTCTTCATATGAATTAAAAACTGCATTTCTGAAAAACCTGCTTCGTTTACGTAAGGTAAGTAAGTCTCTCCGCCCATCAAATTGCATAGCAGCTCCTATAGCATTAGATTATCTGTGCTGTTAATTGTGGTTAAGTCGGACAAATTCGTATTGCATAAACTGTTAGTGCTTAATGTATAAATAAATGCAATTTAATCAAATGTATCTTTTCCGTATTAGTTGACCTCGATTATTTATTTATTGATGATCAGTACAACTGAAGTAGCTTACCTAACTATTGACTAACTCTCTGTTTTTTTAATCAATTAAAAACATTACTTTTACTGATATTAAGAAGATAATTCTTTATAAGTGCCTATAATAGGTACTTAAATTATAAACAGCTATCGAACCACCCCGGCTTTGCCTGCACTCATCGATCATGCATAGTCAACGGTGAAATCATTTTTGAAATCGCGTTCGATAGTTCTCAAGATTAGCGCGTTCAAACAAACAAACATTATCTTTAGTTTTAGGGAAACATATTTTGAGTAAAGATTTGCATGCCAAATTTAATCAAAATCCATTCTTTAAATTTTATTTCTGACGATAATTTGATCAGACTTCATTTATTTCATTTAAAAATTGTAAAATACTATACAGTTTTAACGGAATCCGCAGAATCTCAAGAATTATCACTTACCTTATATTACTAGATACATATCTACAAACCAGGTTTTGCTTCGCCATCCGCAAAATACTAAAAGCGCACTTATTCTGAATATTACATAATCAAAGATAGAGTCGTCACATTGTATGCAAATGGTCATATAATTTGACCGAGTTCCTCAATACAAATAAAACACAAATTTTTACTTTATTCCCACACAATAAAACACATTTTCCTCTAAACTAAATGAGACCTATACTTGTCTAGGTTCATACAAATGTATGGGAAAATTTCGAGTATCTTAAATCTGTAATGTCGGCTTTTTGCTGGATCTAATCTGATGAAACGTAATGGTTTCACATCAACAGCATCTTGTGACTATTTTTAGAAAAAATGCGTAAAACGAGAAAGCTTTCAACATTGTGTAACTTTGTTTATCTTACCTACTCAGTAAGAAGTGACAAGTAAATGTGAAAAAAGAAAGATTTAATAACTTTATTGCTTGAAATAAACTTGAAAGATAAGAAAATTTGTGGAAATCGCACCCAAATCGGTTTAGTCGTTGAGACGTTTAGGTGTAAGTTAAGTTTAGTCTAGTAGAAACTCACAAAGACTCTAATATATTCTGCTTTCGGTTCTATTACTTTTATATTTTTTTACACAGTTTCATTCAGTATTTCAACATTAGGTACATCATAGAGCTTTTAAACCAACTTTTGCAAAAGGCTTTGTGTTTTCAACTGTAGTTTTTGGTATATTACAGACCATATTACCTCTTGGTGGACAAATAGGTTTAAAAAAAAATAAACATCGATTTGAAGAATTTTATTATCCATCAACGAAACATTTACATTATTGATATTCGTACATTTGATACAACCATCACCTCTAACTAAATCTATATTCGACGAAAGATAATGACGTCACAAAGGCGGGTGAGAATCACAAACACATAAGTTTTCCGATATCCATCATTTCCTATAACAAACATAAGTAATATCTTAATAAAAAAAACCATTTCGTAACTACAAAATAAAATAATAAAACACGTAAAAAGATTGTGTTGTAATTTTCACAGCACCCGCCTTCATGAATGTTTCATAAGAAACTCGAAATGTTACTCAAACAATATGTTTCAAGCGTAAAGCCTATTATTGTCGTTTGGCAAAAGCTTTACAAGCTATTAAAGTAAGGGTTAGATTATACTGTTGTTAGAGAATTGTAATATAAATCTTATATAACGATATCTGCCCTTTTTATATAATTGCTTAGCCATTATTCCATAATATAATCCTTTTTTTTAAACAGCACTTTATTATTAATTATCTTAGCATTAAAATGACATTAAACTTGGCTGTATGCAACAAATCCTTCGTCCCTGTCAAACAAAATTCAAACGCATTCGAATTTGAAATCCCGAACATTCATATTTTCCGATACAAAATAAATGTAACATTAGTGATATAATATTTCGTAAGTGCGGAGGCCACCGCTCCCTTTGGTACGTTGACAATTGAAAGTAGCCTGGCTGGTCCCCAGTTTGAGTAACATTTCTACACACCCACTAACAGACTAGGCACACCAAGGACAATAAAATGCACTTCGCGCCATTTTGGAAAATCGACGCCACAGATAATGAAAGAATTTTCGTGGTTTGACAGATTATAAATAGATTTTGACATCTGCATCGTGCGAAGAGGTTTTGATATTTTTTTATGGCGTTGGTGTGAATAATTGCTTAGTTCAACCATCACCATAAAAATGTAGTTTTATCTTTTATCAAGATGTGTAAACTAAATGATAGGATTGACCTGTCTTTCACATATGTATTATAGGTATAATAGATTGAAAACCTTTTGAGTTTCTTCACACGAAGATAGTCTTTAACTTTTTCATATTTATTGTTTAAGAATGAGGTAATTTAATTAAGGTTTTCAATCATTGATTTGTTGTTTCACAAAAATATTAATAAGATTTCCAAGTTCGGCTTCGCCTATACTCTAGCGAAATATATATTTTAACACTCAACTATTACACTTAAATATTGAAGATATGACATTCTATCCTTAACGTATATAGAAAGTATGAAGATTTTAGGTTAAAGCCTAAGTTTTTTTCTAGAATAATAAATCTACTTGTTCCTTACACTGAGAAGATTGATATGAAGCTCATTATCAATGCTTATCAGTATTTTACATCGATTTAATCACACTTAACTGTGTAGGTACTTATCTATTAATCTGTAAAAATTCTAATCGTTCTCTTCTATTAAAATAAAATTTTGATTTTAAAAGATTAGCTACGAAATTAAATGAACAAGAGCAAGCTTTTTAAATTCATCGACAACACACGATAGTGTTGCCACATAAAAAATCTAAAATCATAAAATAACGCAAGTGCTTAAATTGTATCGTATATATATATACCAGTTACACCCAATCTCAATCAATACCATATTATAAATAAATTTCCTAAAATTATCTACTAATTTCGCTGTGAACGAAAACTTTACCTTGAACATTGATACTATATTTTTATGACTAACATTTATTAACTACATATCACACAGAACACCCTAAACGTATTTACAATCATAAATTAATGACTACCTAGCCAAAATTAACGAAATAAAATTAGGCAATTAAAACAAAATCAGTCTCCATTTGGCACTTTATAAAATAATTTAACATTAATGGAAATTAAGACAATATTAATTTAAGCTAAAAATGTATCTGAAAGCTAATTAACTATTGTGAATTCTACAACAGTCATATTAATTATCAATAAAAAATGTATCTACAATTTTCTAACTTGACATTGACAGCAATCAAACGCTTGCCATAACAAAAAAAAAAACATAATGACGTAACCTATGATCACGCCGTAAAAACTAACTTATACTTTCTCTAACAAGATTCGTAATACTTATTCATATTGAGATGATCCAGTCTAGCTTACATAAGGCAAAGCTAGATTCTGCAATGCCTATAATAACTAGCGCGGAACCGATCGACTGCCCTATACATGTCAGAGATTACTGATAACTTTATGCATAATAATTCATTGCTGCAATGGTTATTAATTTTTTATCTGTGTCGTGGCTGAATGTTTTTGAAGTTACTGGCCATAATTTAAATAAAAAAGGTAAATCTGTCTGAATAGATACTGGCCAACATTGTTTATGTTATTTAAACTTAAAAAAAATGTAGGGGAAAAAACGCGCGTAATTTAAAAAATAAAATTATCACTTCTCATCAAGCTTTCCAGTCCTTTTACTAAATTTGTATGTTATATTTATAAACAAAATTATCTGACTTGATAAACAATAAAAAAACTATAAAGCCTGGTTACAAATTATGTTTGTTTTGCCCAGGTTGTCTAAACTATTAAATTTTATGAGAACAATGAAAAATTGTGTTCGGATATATCTAGAGATATGCCCCGTTGAATACAAAACTCTACATAGACTATATTTGTCTCTCATCTTTAGGCCACATTTACACTATTCTACACATGACTGTTAACTATAGGTAAACCAGAATCTGATGGCAATTAGGGAAATCAAAATTTTGAGTGTGCAACCCTAGGGAAAATGGACTGAACGATCTTGATACTGCTTATTTTTTATTTTCTTGTTGTTTTATTAGTCACATTACATAAGTGGACAATACTGTACTTAATAATGAGATGTCCACTTAATATTATATAGGTACATATTTGCATGTATAATATACATATTATTTTTATAAAGGTAATACATATTATTATTTTCACATACCTATATTTGTATATTCATTATCATTATGCCATGTGAAAATATGGATGTAATGATAATGCAGATCAAAACTAGATTGCTTATAATTTATTATAAAATAAAATAAAACTGTTTAGGTATTTTCGTAAGTATTAACAGATATACACATTATAAAATTGACTTGGACTTGACGAATAGCCGTATTGGAAACTCCTGTAATAAGTTTTCATAAAATTATATTGTAAACAACAAACAATATTATAGTTACCTACATATAATATTTTTAATTAAAAGTATTAAAACGGGTAAGTCCAATTGACCAATAAAATATTAAAATTGAAAATTGTGATGTGTTTGACCCTTCTTCATCGAATGTTTTTCTATACACATTATAAACAACATCTCTTGCGTGTGATCGCAGCGGCTTTTTCGACACTTTCGAAGATTTTTTTGACAAAATCCTAAAAATTATTCAATAATTGCAAAGAAGACAAATAATTTGACAACCAATTTGATAGTTGTCAAATAAAGTTGCCATATGAAAATCTATTATTTCTTAAATATAAATATGCCATCAGATTCTGGTAGACCTATACTTAAAATTAATAGCATAACTTTGCCTGATGGTGGCAACATTAGTTGAAATATGTATGTATAGCTAGTGTGTTTGGCGTTGTATAGGTTTACACCAATGAACTGAATATACAAAACAATTGGAAAGATCTTTCTTCTGTTTTCTTCGTACGTAGTATAGTATGTTTAGTTTTAATAGTATACTCTGTCACTTTTGAATCATGTGGTCATTTTTTTAAAGTATTTTGACGACTATAAACTCAGAAATCATAGTATAATAGATGTTCCTATTGAGATCTTATGCAAAATAAAAGCTAATAATTGCGCGTCAACTCCAGTACCATGAACCCATGCAAGCTATCGCGCGCAAATTTCTTACCTTAAAAATTGTATTCGTACCTACTTTGAAGAGGAGATTGATTGGAATTGAATGTCAAACTATTGGACAGAATCCTGCTCTAATCATCACAGTCTGTGTACTCGACTGACTTATCTTTTAACGTAATCTGCAGATATGTACTGAAAACATTTTACATCTGTTTTAAAAGAAACCTTATGTTATTACAATAGAGGAGAGTTGCGCGTCTGCGTCACCGGTGACATGGTGTTCCATCCATACTTTCCAACATCTCCTGCAGTCTGCATATTGATAAAAGAAGGTTCAAACACAAAAATATTCGACAGAATATTGTTTTCATATGCTCTAAAAGAGACCTTATGTCATTAAAATAGAGGCTAGTTACGCGTGTACGCCACCAGCCACATGGAGCCCTGTCCATACTTTCCAACATCCCCTGCCTAATGATAAAAGAAGGTTCAAACACAAAAATATTAGAATCCTGTTATCTTCTGTTCTAAAAGAGACCTTATTAGTTTACAATAGAGGCTAGTTGCGCGTGATTGGCACCGGTCCCGTGGAGGCGCCGCGGTCCGGTCACGCGCGACCGAGCATCGCGGCAACGTCGCCCGCCGACTGCGAGTGCAGCAGTGCTGCTCGAGCGGTGCGGGGAGGGGGGAGGCGCGGCAACGCGGGCGCGAGGGGGGACGCGAGCGGGCAGCCCGTCACGAACTCGTGCCGGGACGCTTCTGTGGGGGTTATGCGACGTTTTGGGTCCCATCTGCAATGATAAGGATTTATAACTATAGTTACCTCGTTTCTTTTCATTATCATCAGCATCAAAATGAACATCATCATCATCTATTTTTTATTTTGCAGTGTGTGCTGAACACACGTGTAAGAAGTGAAACTTCTTTAGCAAGATTCAAAGTTACCAAAATCATCGCTTTACTCCGTGTGATATATATCGTCAAAATCGTCGCGTTACTCCATGGAGTATAAATCGTCAAAATTGTCGCCTTACTCCATGGAGTATAAATCGTCAAAATCGTCGCCTTACTCCATGGAGTATAAATCGTCAAAATCGTCACCTTACTCCATGGAGTATAAATCGTCAAAATCGTCGCCTTACTCCATGGAGTATAAATCGTCAAAATCGTCGCCTTACTCCATGGAGTATAAATCGTCAAAATCGTCGCCTTACTCCATGGACGCGACCTTTAAATTTTACTCTCAAAGCACCTAAAGAAGTCTCACTTCAAAACTCAATCAATCAAAATTTATCAATGAAACTAATCTGCAATATCAATAGTACCTATTTTAAAAAGCTGAAAAGTGTTTCATCAAATAACTGGCAGTTTTTAATTTAAATTTTTCGGTTCACACATAAGTTAATTTAAATTGATAGACAACCGTTTATGGGTTCGTGAAAATGCATACAAATCTTTACCTAGAACGTAATACTTAGTTTATAACAATGTCAGCTTTTATATCAATTATCCCAGATATTTAAAAAAAAAAGCTGTTAAAATTGCAGACCATTCTTAATTAATTACAAAATTGCACACAGAGTCAATATGTTAGTTTTTATATGGTTTTTATTAATTAAATCTTAGAAATATTAAATATTAATATCATTCCATTTATTAACTGAATATACTTTTTGTCCCTACATATGTCATTGCCATATAAGAGTTTTTAGAGGCATTAGTTTTATACATTCTCTATAATAAATTATGTAGGTACTATTAACATTCGTTGATCTTAAAGTTTTCGAGCTCAGATTAGTACTTGAGATTTAACGATGACTTAGATAAATACCGAACATTTAGCATTACCTAACTATTTAGTATTAGTTCGGAATTAGAGAGGTGAATTAAATTGGCTCATGTATAATCAAGATTTCAAAATTAATCTATATTCCATAATAACTTGAAACCAGCTGATCATCTAGATATTTTTAAAATTAAATGGATATATCTGTATCCTGACTTATTTTGCATTACATTATATATGTTTATTCAACATTCCACATCCATAGAATTTAAACTATGCATTACTTTCTCATGATGTTAAATGTGATATTTGAGGATGCTCTGAAAATCCTCCCTTCGAATATTACGACCAGCTTTAACTTCAAAGACGACATCAATTGTGTTGTATATCTAAAGAACTCTAGTATTAATACTAAAGTCTATAAATTTAGTATAGTATTTAATATATTTTCTGTGGTAATACTACTATTCTTATTGATCCTTATACCTTAATTATATTTTATGAAATCAGTCGTTTTAATAACTAACCCCCGGAATCACAGACACAATAATATGTAGAAAATCTATTGTGTCGTGGTCCGATTGGGCCGCTCGGTGCTCAATGGGTTAAGGCATTTTATTTGGAATTCAACAAACGCTATGATATCATTGAAACTGTTTCGTTAGTTGGAAACCCGTTTATGGCAAATATAAAATTAACTATATTATACTGAACACTGAAATCTAGAGCAAGGCAGAACTGGTTGTTGCCCTCTGTAGAATTATCTAGAACTTTAATATTTATAAATATTTGCTGGCTGGTCTATTCACAATCATAACGGGATAAAAACTAATTAAATGCTGTAATTTTTTGTTTATAATGTTCAATTAAAGAAATATGTTTTTAAATGCCACCATCCGGCCGCCAGTGGATTTAAAAGCAATAAAATTAAGATCTCCAAGCTATTTAGAGCAAAATTGTTTTTTGTCTTCGCGACTCGCCACTGAATGTGGGGACCTACAAAACTGGTGCTTTTTAAGTTAAGTTTACCATTGAGGGGTTGATTTAGAGTTTCTGTAAATTTTTGAAACATGTATGATAGGCATTTATCAGAAGTTACTAGATGCTCTTTAAATAGTACAGCAATTTGTATTTATGGCAAGAACCTGCAACGTCCAAGGCAGCCTATAAAAGATATCCTTGATACTGAGAAATTGATAAAATAGTACCTACAAAAGGATCATAGTCGATATATCACCATTTGCTACCAGTTATATCTAAGATGTCTCCGAAACACCTCAACTACTGATGCCTGATAGTGTATTTATCAAAACGTAAATAATATGTTACAAAAATTTCAGGGTCCTTATATCATCTTATCTATACATAATATAATAAATCTGTAGAAGGGTCAATTCTGTACATTGAAAATATTGAAAAAATAAATAGCAGGGGGTGTTACTGGATCGATACCAAACCCAAATATGTGATTAAAAAAAATTTTGTCTGTCTGTCTGTCTGTCTGTCTGTCTGTCTGTCTGTCTGTCTGTATGTGAAGGCATCACGTGAAAAGTAACGGTTCGATTTCGATGAAACTTGGTATAATTATACCTTATTATCCTGGGCGTAAAATAGGATACTTTTTATCCTGGAAAAATGCGTAGAAAAAAAATCTTAATTTTTCAGTTTTATCCATAGACGTTGTTCAGTAGAACCGCGAACACAAGTTGCGTATTATTATAGGTCTAGCCGTATTTGGATCCAATAGATATATTTTATAAGATGTCAATGTCAGAGTTTCTCAAAATGGAGAAATAAACCATCCACGCGAAGACCGACATCCGCGCGGACGGATTCGCGGGCGGAAGCTAGTTTATAAATATAATTTCAGGGTTCTTATTAGACGATTGTATACGCCGTAAATAACTGCATATATTTAAACAGTTCACATGATAAACATAAAAATTCAGTTCCCAAGTTAAAATAATTTCAAACATGCCTCAATATTTAAGCTCTGCAGCATTGCTTTCAATTTATAAAATAAACGCAATACAGTTACTGGGCTAACCAGTTGGCCTAGTTTCGCGTATGAATAGTGAATCAAATAAATCCCTTTCAGACTGGACCTCGAATAGTGACTGGACCTTAGAATTTATTAACATTAGTAAATTTTAAAAAGGCCATCTGGTATTAAAATTTAGACCGTCTTTTGGCATGGTGACATGAATAAGTAAAGAAAAAATACCTCTAGTCAGTTTCACAACTTCCGAATATATTCTCTTTAGCCTCTTATATTGATAGATATCAAGAATTCTCAAATGAGCTATTACTGACTTCATCAGCAACTTGCTGACGGCTGAGAGCAAGTCTTGAAACTGGCCCCTCAGTTTGGCAGAATACAACCCAGATCTTTATCGTACTTATTACCAAAATGATTATTGACAAGTGAGATGGCATCCATTCCAAGTAGGTAAAGGAAGCACCTAAATTCCTGAAGCAAAAGCAGATTAATCATGTTGTCGGTAAAAGAAACATGTTTAAGAATTAGAGAAGTTATATCACATAAGATTAATCTGTTACGCGTATGTAATTTCTTCTTAAAGGGATTGCAGGAAAGAAAGTGGTCTTCAAACTTTGGTCTTTAACTATATTAGAGACCAATTAAAGTTGATACATTTCCGTAGAAATATTATGTAAACTATATCTTTTTAGAGACTCTAACTGACTCTATCCTCAATAGTAAAGGATACTTTGAAGATAGATTACCCGGTGTTGAATAACATATGCGGGCGAAAAGCTAGTAAAATATATATGTTTCTTGCCATTTTGTCAATTTAATTTTTTTTGCACATTTAAGAAAAATATGATATTTAATCCTATTCGTACCTTTTTGTGAGTAAGAAATTGTAGTAAGAAAAAGAGACAAAATATTTGTATTAGTAAAGGTCGTGAGGTGAAATGTTTTAGTATGATTGTCCACTGAAACTGCGTAACCGTAATTACGTTGAAGATTCAGAAGGCCTTGAGATAACAAGCGGATAGCATTCAATTTTTGTTACAACAGCAAAGTGCATTTGTAACTCTGTAGCAAATGCATTTTGTCGATAATATAAAAAGCATTGAAACAAAAATCGTAATAGTTAGTAGGTGAAAAAGGAAAATGTACGCAATTTTCACTTATAATAATACCACAAGAGCTTCAAAATTATCGGGTATTTTCCGATAGGTTCGTTGCAAACAAATGAAGGAGTCAAGTTTTTAGTCAAGGTTAAAAAATCACGAGCGCGAAGCGCGAGTGATTTTTCCTGAAAAACTTGACGACTTTATTTGTTTGCAGGGAACCTTGAGGGAAATGCCAGATAATTTTGAAGCTCGTGTGGTATTATTCGGGGGATTATTTTTCCGTCCCAAATGTCGGCCAATAATTTCACAATTGAATTCAACCTGTCAGTTTGACGTCAACGACCAGAGAAAATTTTCAAAAAATTATCAGTATTCTAGTAAACAATTATCAGTATAATACCATTTAGGTTGTACCACGTGACGTCGAATGGTGCAAATCCTTCTTATTTAGTCGTAACTTTTTAAAATCATTCATTCACGTCAATGAAATAGAAACGTTTGAAAATTTATGATATGGTGCCGAAGACCGTTGTTAAATTTTATTTATTTATTTATTTATTTAACTCTTTAATAGTTGTACAGATAGGAAACCTTAGAACTACTTACATATATTTAATATTTTATAAAAGTTAGATTTAAATATTTTTTATAGAAACCAGTAGATTAAATAATCATTATTTTTGTACGTTGCTTCCTAACATATTATAGTATGTATGTATAATTTGTTTACAATTCATATATTTATATACGAAATAGTACGCAATAGTAATAAGAAAACAATCAAGTTTCGTTCATCTAATTGTGTCTATATTGACTCGCGTTACGTCACATTAACCTTTCACTGCGCGCGGATCGCCAACCACACAACACTCGACAGTTTTTGCAACGTAACAGCACAGATAATATAATACTGTGGGAAAAATATGTTAATCGAGACTTGCGTGAAATAGCGTTTAGGTTTGCTTGAAAGTTGTGTGATTGATAATTATGATAATACTGACAATAATATCGTGATGTGTTCTTAATCATATTGAAATTGTTTTTTAAGTTAATTATATGCGAGATAATAAATGCGTATATTTAATGCTTTTTAGCTTGAAACGTTAATAAAAAAATAATTTATATTATTGGTTCACTGGCCAAAACTTTTCGATATTTAATGAGTGAAAAATTTTACAATTTAAATATGTAGGTCGTGAAAAAGCTCAGATAAAAAATTTCACAAAGGTGCGGTCATATCGTGTTTATACACGAAGCGGAAGTGGCAGGCGGTAACAAATAAAAAAACACGTACATTAATTTGTCAATAGACATCCGACATTACCTCGGCAATGCTCTCTCAAAAGCTGTCCCGTGACAAAGGCACAAGTCGAATTACCGATACACTGTACTTTCACCACTCTCAATCATAAAATAGCTGCAGGGCAAACGAGCTAATACATATTTATACAAACCGTCTAATTTTGTGCCAAAATATAATAGCAACATTGTACATACGTTTCATATGTATAGAACTTTTGAACAGTGTGACAGTATCTTAAGATCTCTTTGTCAAGACGCGCATACTTTAATTTAATTACTAGTTGGAGACTAGGACGTCAATCGTCTGGTACCCGGATAGAGCCTTTGTACTAATCCAGACCTAAAGTTTATCGACGTTGATCAACGGTCGAACTACAAGCGCAAAAGATTAACAAATGTCCGAACGTTCTTTAATAGTTCACGGAAGTAGACTAGAGTTAATAAGGGTGTGCTAATTGTGCTTATATGTTGTATTTTATATGGCTTACAAGAAAGAGACATTCTATCTATCTATGATACTCTAAATTCTAAAACATCTAGCTTTTTTTTTAGAAATATCCATTCCACCTCCTACTAACACTTTAAACCGGTTTTATTTTGTAACAATTAAATGAAGAAAGTTATTACATAACAGCCAATACTATCAATTAATTAGCAAACATAGAAATACGTGGGATTCACTCTTATGACCAAAATTAGTACAAACAACCATTCACATTCTTTCGTGTATTTTATACGCACGATTTGACATTGCGCCTATCAGAATTATACGCGGCATCTAAACGGTTAAATTGTAACTTTTCCCTACGAAGGTAGGTAGTTTCTGTTAAGTAAATATTTCATTTATAGTCTTACGAAAATTGATTCTTCATACGCTTTTATTGTACATAGAAATAATAATATCCAAATTCGAAATAAATAAAATGTTCCTCGAAAAATTACTGAATAAAGTAATTTTCTTTGTAACATCCAAAGAAAATTACTGATAGGTATATGGTGTGCCAAGATAATGACTAGGTAATTACTTGAAATACGCAATATAAAGGGCTGTACTGTTTATATTAATATTTATTAAGTTTCATTGGGAAACCATATCTATTACCTATTCTAAAAAGTTAGAGATGAAATATTTAAGGAAAACCCTAGATTAGAAAATACAGTTAGGTGAGTGTAGGTACTTATAAAAATATGAGCATAGGAAAGTGTTGATATATAAGTAATTATCGTTACGGTGTTTAACTAAACACAAAACGCATTATGTCTATGTAATTGAGTCTAGCACTAGAGTGTATTATTTGACTTGTAAATAACTATAATAATATTATGTTAGGTTTGATATAAAAATAATGGTAACTTGTACTCACTTAGACGTAAGTTTAGATAATATTATCACCGATGTAAAAAAAAAATATTTGTAACTTAAAACTCTTGGTCTCTTGGCCTACGTAAAAAATATTTTTGCATTATTTAAAAAAAATTTAGAAATTGTAAAAATAAATTAATGTTGTTTTTTCTCTCACATTCATTTAAAATTTTTGTATAACACAATATGTTCACTTGTGCATTTTAAATGATGATGTTATTAAAATAAAATTAAGCTTAAACACATTTTTTTGCCTAATTAATTCGATTGATTGGTCGAAATCAGAATAGTTGACAGATAAATTGATAAAAATTTTATGTTTTTCGATCTTTTTCTAATGGATTCTTATTTCTTATGATACATAATTGAAATATTATATGTTATTTTTTTTAATTATCTAATACAAAATATCAAACTCGAATCGAATATTATCATAAAAAAGCAGTTACATAAAAAAGAAATCCGATCATTTATGTTTTGATTAGTTTTAAATAAATAACAATAATTTAAAATGACACAGACAGGAATATTTTAATCGGTCAGTGACAGTGATTCGAATTTAATATATATGCAATATTTATTTGAAAGTGAAAATGATATGATTTTTAAAATTCTGCATAATTTATAACAGATTTTGGAGAAATTGTGATTATGTATTTGAATTGTTTTGATGGAAAGCAATTTGATAGATTGGAGAAGTAGTGGTGTGAAAAAAAGAGTAGGTATATTTTTTTGACCGAATAAATTGCAAGCAATGAATACTTACGATTTTATTATAGAACTTTATACTATAATATGTTCTAAATCGTGAATTAAGTCGCATGCAGAGAAAGGTTATGAGATTTTTGAACACATTGTAATTTGTAAATTATAACTTATATACCGTCATCCTGCCCGACAAGAGGAGTTACATAGATTTTATCCTCCTTTATCCTCCTTTATCCTTTATTAATATTAGCTCCCAAGTACTGAAACCAATTTCCTGACCAACAGACTTTCTAGTAGGTACCTAATTACTCAAAATGTAAAAGATCCTAATAAAAATGCATTCGTATAGATATACCTACTTTTAGGAGCACTAAAAGACAATCTCAAAAATCATCTCATCACCTACAAACAAATTGAATCGACAAATTATCCAATTAGATTCCAATTCAAGTCAAGATAAATATAATGAGGTATTGTGAAAATGCCATAGACACTGTCTGAATCTTATTATAGTGACATAATATGGTTAAAGATGATATTGCAATAATTACGTCGTTAACAGAAGTGAAGCTTCATACTACGCTATTAATTTCACAATGAAATTATGTAACGGTTATTTTGCATGCTATTGAGAAGATTTGTTTTTGTTGGCGGTTTTATTTGTAAGAAATTGAGGTTATACAATTGATGGAATGGGATGTTACAAATATTTTAAATGGTTTAAAAAGGTTGTTCGGTGTCAAAATTTTTGGCTCAATCAGGGAATAATCGTTCTTGCTGTAGTTTGAAGCTAGTAACAATAATAACATACAATTATTTGTATGCTATATGTTACACAATTTTTAATATCAGATTTATTTTTAAACTTCCTGTGGTACTACTTAGCGTGTACTGTTTCGCATGTACCATATTACAATATATGCACCGCGTAGCATATACAACGCATATTGTGTAGCACGTAGAATGTACTTCGTAGCGCATAGCACGTATCGTATTATATTGTGCAACGGCTTGTATGTACCACGTAGCATGTACCGCGCAGCATGTACCGCGTAGCATATTATACCGCGTAGCTTATACCGCATAACGTATACCGTTTAACATGTAGCGTATAATAGCATGTATGTTTATGTACCGTGTTACATGTACATTGTACACGTATACGTATGAGTTGTGTTTTGTGTCGTGATACACAGTTTACATATGTACGTGTTTGAATGAGTTTAAATGAGTGTGCTGTGTGTTTTGCGTTATGTAACACATGCATATACGTGTATAGTGTGTGAGTGTGTGTGTATGAACCATGTTACATAAATACGTGTATAATGTCATCACGTTGCATGTAGTGTATGCGTGTATGTATGTATACTCACTCAAGACACCTATGCAGCAGGTGCAAGAAGGCGGGATCGTCGCAGCGCACGGCGGCGGAGAGCGCGCGCGAGCCGGGCCGGCGCTTGCGGCCCTTCGAGTTTGTTACTGTGCGAGGGGCGCCCTTTGAGTCTGGGGGGAGGGATGTACTTGGTGGTATATTCTTGTAGAACGAATGTTACAAGATAGAGCTTATTTGTTGTTGCACAATGTTGCAGACTTGGTTTAAATTCTATCACTACGTTATCAACTTTCCAACGTGTTGACAAAAACTCTGCAGCATGTTGATGCAACTTCGTTGATAAACAAATCTTTGCTGTGAATGACAGCAGTTCCAGATACTTAGGGACTGCCTAGAGATTAAACAACAGATATTAACAAATTACAGAGACAGTTATAGAGCACTTTAACAAGTTAGTTCCAAATATAGAGTACATTAACAAGTTACGGTTCTAGATATTGAGCAAATTAAAAGTCACAATTTCAGAGCAAATTTTCCAGAAATATAGAGCACATTAGAAGTACTCACCAAAGAAGAGCCGCTTCCTGGTAGCGTGCAGCAGCAGGTCGGGGGGCGGCGGCCCGAGCAGCTCCATGATGCACGCGAGCTGCTCCGCCTCGTTCTCGCCCGGGAACAGCGGGTAGCCCGTGTGCAGTTCCGCCAGGATGCAGCCTGGGAAATGGTGGGTGTTTGGATTTTTGTCTTTATACTAGCAGACAGCAGCTGCTCGCTTGGGCTTAAAATATGCAAAACTTGCAAAACCCTCCGACCAGACAGATGGTTATGAAAGTTTTTCATATGTTTTGACGGTTATTATCCAAGTGGGAACAAATCCAGCCACCATTAAATCTATTTAGTTGTTATTGAATACGAAGAGGTATTACAAACAAGGCAGTCTTTTGCGGTTGCATTTTCGCCCAAGGATCGATAGAAAGCTCATAACGCGTTGTGGTGACAATAAAAAATACACGTTGCGAGATTGTGTTATTGTTGTAATCAAAACGCTATAGCACAGGAGCGCGTTTTGTCAACCGCAGGAAGACCGTATGTGGCTGGCATGGTATGCAAACTCAACAAAATTTTGCCTCGGTCAATGGGCTATTTAACACTTAAAGAATTTTTCAAATATGACCAGTAGTTCCTGAGATTAGCGCGTTCAAACAAACAATAATATATCTTCAGCTTTATAATATTAGTATAGATTCCGTCCACTCGCCAAAACTCACGCGCTTATGGATAAGACAAGAAAAAGAAACATTTTGGAGTAGTATTTTACTTAGTGGAATCTAAAATATGTCATACACCTATTTCGTATATGTAGTAAAGTCTTACTAATTAATTGTTATAACATGTTATATTGGTTTGTCCTACTTTTAAAGAATTCGTAATACATCTCATAACAAAAAGCGTTGAATAAAACTAATTATATTTATTATATCATAAGTACAAGTGAATTTAAAGATGTTCACGGCCGAATAGTTGAATAGTTACATAAGATATAAATGTCAGAAAAATGAGATGTAACATAGTCTTCTGATTGCGTAAATAAAGCGGTGGGATTTCACACTGGCGCTTTTAGACGTAGGTCGAAATAAGTTTAAAGGTATTTTTTAAATGTAGGAAACAGTGTTAATATATTTCTTGAGAATTACTGAAACATACATAAGTAATGGAAATTATTAGCGGATTAAATTGATGTATTCATATAGCCCATAGGTGGATGTTTTAGCTACCTATCTAAATTTTTTATTGTAAGTTCTGTGAAATAATATTTTTTCTAAACAGCTTTGACCTATCTGATTAAATTAAATTTTCCTGTTAATTTCACAATGGCATGCTACTTAATATTGTAAATTGATTAGTTTTCTTTGTACAACGTGATATTTTGGATTCAGTAAAGGAATAATTAAACAAATACTATTGCGCAATTATTGCTGACAATACATATAAAAACATAAGTCAATATGCTTGAAAAACGACAGAAACATCGTGCGTTTTTTCCCGCCAGTGTGAAAGGGTTAATATATGTTTGCGGATCGCGGAGTCGTCGCCTTTCTCTCTGCTTTCTACTGGCTGCGTTGCGTAACATACAACTAGCGGCATTTAACCTTTGTGAGAAAGCGAAATTTGTACACACTAGAACTAACTTTAATATAAACGAATAAAGACGAAGGTCCCGTAAAACAATATGTAGTAGCATAGAATTTTATAGGCTTGCATTTGTATGAATATTTTTTTGTATTCGTAATTCGCTTGTGAAGATGAGCTTGGTTATTTATGAGGACTATTATAGCGATAGCAAGTTGTTTTTTAGGAATGGATAACCAGACAGAAATGTTTTTGCAATAATTTTGCATGTTATTTTATGTTTTTTAAATGTTATTAAATAATATTTGTTTTATATCTTGTTATTTTAAAATGAAGTATTTTATAAATTTATATCGCCTTGCTACTGTGTTTTTAGCTTTAAATTATTTTTTTATTATGCATGTGTAGGTGCTGTGCTGACGCCAGGATATTCGGCCACGTCGCACAATCACATAGCGTCGCCCTTAGTTGTCACTTGTCCCGTAACTCTCGCCACCGACCCACGTCTTGTAGTTAGTAAATTAAAAAAGTATATTTTTGTGTAGGTAATTTAGAAGAATATATAAATTTAATTGGCCGCTATCTTTAATTTCATCTCCCTATACACAGCTACACTAAACACGTATTTTTATGCATAATAGCATGGACCAATATTGGTCAACCATATTGGTCCATGATAATAGGCAACTTAATTGATATAGTTACTGTATAATTCCTTTATTGTATTTATAATTTAAGTATTGTGCCGAAATACACCCTTTAATTTTAAATCAAGCTAGTTGTGTTTTATTTAAACATCCTCAAATAATACCGTAACAATCCTTCATGGTCCTTCAAGCCGGATGCTTATGGTAACGATATTTATGTGTGCGTGTTTATTATTTGCGATGGATATTTGATTGAATTACGATATGTATATTATTTGCGATAGATACGTATATACTTGACATAATTATCGAGTTGTATGAGTGTGTGCGTTGAGCTGCATAAGCTATAGCTGCGTGTACGAGGGCTCGATACGATCTGCGATGTATGTGTGTGAGCGCGTACGTGTCTATATATGTGTTTGTGTCCTTATAGAATTATATGTGTGTGTTTGTGTACTCACCCATACTCCACATATCAATAGGCGCTCCATAGTGCAGTCCCAGTATGACTTCGGGACTACGATAGAAGCGCGACTGTATGTAAGTATACACCCGCGCGTGCGCGTAGCACGAGCTCCCAAAGTCGATCACTTTTATGGAAGAACTGCCGCGCGCCTTTAGTAGTATGTTCTCCTGGTAATTTTGAAAAAAATGTATGAGCGAACTGTGGGAAGTGGGTATTTATGAAATGCGAATAAATTTCTTTTTGTATTTGGATAAATTAATTTTGTTATTTTTTTTTAACGTGCCGTCTTCCCTCTATAATTTGACAGGTGCCGTTTAACGAGTTTTTCACTGAATCATAATGTTGAGATTAATTTACCAAAAAAAAAAAACATTAAAAACAGAGTATGAAATAGAATGAACCCTAAGATTGTACGAAAAGAAAACTTTTAACGATACATAAGGTCTTGAACCTTACAACAAAATCTAGATTCTAGAACTGTAGAACATACTATCTAAGTATTAATCAAACTATTACTTACGGGTTTCAAATCACAATGTATGATATTCTCAGCCTCTAACAACCGGAGACAGCGGAGCAGCGAGCTCGCGAACCGTCTGATAAGGCTCAAGCTGAAGCCCTGGTAGTTGTTCTTCTTTATCAGCTCGTATAGGTTTATACTAGAAGAGGATTGTATTGGTTTTTAAAAGGAGTGTTTTGTTTTTTTGGGTGTGAATATTTTTAGGTGAGCAGAATTTGGTTTATCATTAATTAATTATTATTAGTCGTACCAACTTCCACCACTGCTCTCTGCATCCCAACTTTTATTACTTAAAATAATAACAATGACTTCGTTTATATTCTATTTTTACGTATCCTACCTACTTACTTAACTATTTTCCAAATATTCGGCTTAGGTACCTATTTATTTTATTTTTTAAAACTAAACACATCAACATCCAAAATTATCAGCCGTGAATAAAACGAAAGAGTAACGATGAATAATTCATCTTTTTACAAAATTATTAAAACTCAAATTTCAACTGAGGCCCAAAATAGCGAAACATAAAACGAAAAACACCTCACAAATATTAAGTGGTAATTAACAAAGTTAGCCCCAGTGTGGTCCCGTGAGAACTTCGTCCAAAAACAGTGAAACAATTCTCGTTAAAAGTTAAAAACTAAGCATTTCACGGCAATTGTTTTTAAAGTTTTGACAGGTTAAAAACGTTAAAAGCAACGAACGTGTAATTGCTTAGTGCACTTCGTTGTTTCAAACGAAAAGACATAAATAAATGGAACATCTGAGAAATTAAAGAACTTTTTAAGGGATATAAACTTTGATTATTACATTTTTATGCCTATGAACCTGTTACTGTATATACTTGTTCAAATATCGTACCTACTCTTATATTAACTACATTTCAGCTAAAAATCCTTTCGGATTTCGGAAACATATCAGACTGGCCGGTTGGCTGGGTTGGTAGTGACCCTGCCTTCCAAGCCACTGGTCGTGGATTCGTGGTCTGGTTTCCATAACACAAACGAAAGCTTAGTATGGGATCAGATCGTGCCGTGTGTGAATATAGTCCCGAAATGTTTATTTATTTATTCAATTATTCATCTAAACGTCAAACTCACCTCATCAACTCAAAACTGATGCACAAATGGTTCCTAAAGTAGAAATAGTCGAGCATATGTATCACATTATGGGCTTGATCCTTGTCCTTCAGTCTCAAGTGGTCTAACACCCTGACTTCCACCAGGGCCTGATGATGGAACCGCTTCTTGTTCCTGATGATCTTGATGGCTACTTGATTACCGGAGCGGTGGTCAAATGCCCTAATCACTTGGCCGAAGGAACCTTTGCCGATTACTTCGAGAATTTCGTAACGGTACGCTATGTGGTCGTGGATTTGCTGAAAGTTTTAATAAATCCATCAATTTATATTATTGATTCAACTATAGAACGAAAAAATAGTAAAAATAACATGATACAGCTACTTGAAAATGCCCCAAATCGCATTGCGCACCTAGGCATGTTTGATGACCAAACACGAAAAGAAAATTAATAACCTAATTAAGCTATGAATTATCCACCTAGCCACATAAAGAAATTTAAGAACCATTAATAACATTTAAACGTTGTATGTTAGGTACTTACTTTATTATAACTGCCATTTTCATCATCAAACCCGCAATTGTTTGGCAGGTTAGACCTCGCCTGTATCTTGTTCGCTTCTAACCCAAGGAACCATATCTCTGGATATTTCCTTATTTCATTCCGTTCCCAGTCCGTCAATCGTTCACCAAAGGCCTTTAAAGCTTCTGAAAATACAGAAAATGAACGTTTTAATTAACATTTCTGAGGAACTTTATTCTTTAAAGCCTGTTACTGTCGGATCTGTTTTACAATATTTTCTTATTGATCAGCTTTATGTTGGTCTCAAAGATTAGTCTCATCCTTTTAATCAAACCAATGCATAGTATAATAATGTGTATGACTGTATTGAGACGGCAAAGACTTGTACTGATTGTACCATATTGACCAATTTATTTTAAAACATTGCTACTACTTCAAGGTGCTTTCATCCCTGATTCCATTGTCATCAATTAAGATTTAAAACATATTCAACAATACATAAAATTGTACGCAATACTTTAAAAGTTCACACCCATTGTCCAATTTTATTACAAAAAGTATTGAAATAATTCAAAAGTGCTCTATCAAAAAATATCCTATCAAATAAATCGGTTTACAATCGACGCGACACAATTCAACTACAGTTAAAACGTACTCGTAAGCTCTTTTAATTTAAACGATATTCTATCCTGCGTAAAGTGGATAAAAAATTTAAATCCTTTCAGTATTTGTTAAACGAATAGTGTCAAACAATAAAATGTCTACAAATCTGTAATAAATGTCGATTGAATTATCTAATAAACGTTTATGTTAAGGCCTCTAACTTTTATTTATTTACAGTCTATTACAGGAACGTGGGTGAATTTATCGTTTATCACCGAAATGTAACAACACCTCGTAGAATTAACTGTAGCATAAAACAAAATTACCGCATTTGCCTCGGGATGTGTCAAGGTAAGGTCATCACGTGGGATTTTAGAAGGTCCCTCTAAAATTTCTCTCGTGTACCGTTAATTATATGGAACATTGAGTTTATTTTTAATAGCAGCTCGAATATTAATATCTTGGCATTAATTTAGAGAAGGATAAAGGTCAACCTGTTTCATTCATTAGTGAACCTTTCGCATTTTCTCCACAATTATGAAATAGGTAAGTACATATTTCCTTTACTTTGTGAGAAACGTCGTTCGTCGTCGTCGTCGACTACTTTCCTTAATTCTATGCTTACGCACAGTAAACACAAGTAATGAATAATTATTTACACAATTTAGAGTACAACACAACACAGCGATGTTGCGGTTAATCCCGGCATTCTATTGTCTATTCCTACTGCAATTCTAGAGGCGTCTTCAAAGATATTTAAGCGAAGCTTTAAAATAATTAAAATTACGTTTTAATTCAAACAAATTATGTAAAGTAAGTAGGTATCCCACCAAAAACATAAATGTAAAAATTGGAGCCGAGTTCAATCGTTGACTTAATTTGCCAAAAAAAGAAATGAGATCTAAATGT
The DNA here is from genome assembly GCF_905220415.1 of Colias croceus. NCBI lineage: Eukaryota > Metazoa > Arthropoda > Insecta > Lepidoptera > Pieridae > Colias > Colias croceus. Next base: position 1,291,029 of record NC_059539.1, on the reverse strand, counting down.
GTGCCAAGTTCTGCAGACAGTCCAGAAATTTATTTACAAAGATGTATTAAGTTCTTAGGTTGACTGAAAACTCAATTGTTTTATTTTCCCTTAGAGAACAATGTTTATTCCAAAATATAACTTTTTTAATTTGAATAATATAATTATTTTCACAAAGCAAACAACTAATGACCTATTGAACCCCATAATATGATGAGGCTAGTTTTACATACTGTTTATATTTTGTGAGGTTCTAAAAACTAGCCTCACCAAATTATGGGGTTCAATAGGTCATTAGTTGTTTGCTTTGTGAAAATAATTATATTATTCAAATTAAAAAAGTTATATTTTGGAATAAACATTGTTCTCTAAGGGAAAATAAAACAATTGAGTTTTCAGTCAACCTAAGAACTTAATACATCTTTGTAAATAAATTTCTGGACTGTCTGCAGAACTTGGCACACATTTAGATCTCATTTCTTTTTTTGGCAAATTAAGTCAACGATTGAACTCGGCTCCAATTTTTACATTTATGTTTTTGGTGGGATATCATTACTTTTTGTACAGAAAATTACTCGGCAAATTTGATTTACTTTATGAATATAATACTTTTTATACCTACTTATACGATTTTTTTTTCTTGCGGTTTCTCTGTATGGTTGGTTTAGTATTTTTCTATATTTTCTTATATGTTATGAATGTCAGTGCACATTGCCCCGTCATTATCTGCAATTTTTTAAACTCGTTTTCTGTTTAAAAGATTACATGATTTTCTAAACATCCAGCGTGAATTTGTACACACACTATTACCAAGATGCAAAGATCGTTGTAGAAGAATAGTCGCCTTACTCAATGACGTTACGGTATTGCTATGACGAGATCTTGAAATTTTACTCTAAACGCGCCTAAAGATGTTTCACTTATATTATAATATTACGCAAATTAAATCATTTCTACCTTCGACGAAGCCTTCTTCCATTACACTGAAATTAAAACTAAATAAAGAATAAATACTTAAATGTGAATATGAAAAATTATATATTATTTTTATTTTAACTGTATGAGCAATATTTTTATTACAATTTTCTTTTATTTTACGTTTAATAATAGTTTTGAATAAAGAAATCATGCAATCGTAGTAATCCACCCTAGCGATACTAGCGCGAGTGAGTGTGATGTCAGAGGCGCATCGAATCTATAGATGTTTCGTGCTAAAACATGTAAACTTCAATAATCTATATCTCAGTCATTTATTGATGGATTTCAAAATTTTTTTCGGCCACTGATTAGTTTTGATCTATTTTTTAAGACTAGTAAGGTGAATATAATATTTTCTATTTTTTTAAACTTTTCCATTTTTCCATACAAACAAAATTTATGTCATTGAAAAAAAAATTAAATACAGATAAATTCAGTATTTTCTGATTTTTTCCTTTGTACACTCACAATTACCTAGTTGATTACAAAATTTGAACTTTCTAGGTCATCTGGAAGTGGGTTAGGTTTTGTATATATCTATAAGTCAGTCAGTCTTAAAAATTGCGATTTTTGGATATTAATATCTACGCAACTGTTTAATCTGTATTTATGAAATTTAAGGTTCTTGTTTATCTTGAGGTCCTCTTGGTATGTACCAAATTTGGTTTATTTAACTTAAATAGTTTTCGAGTTATAAGGGGGTGAAAAGTGGCTCGAAATGGTTCGTGTAAATATACACACGGCTGCTGCTCGCCAGTTGTCTTCGCTTGAACTCGGCTTGACACGCTACCGCGTGTCTAGATGATAGAGTATATTTTTGCAGCCAAAAATTGGATCGATTTGTTACAGATTTCTTTCACTTTCTTAAAAACATTTAACAATATAACACATTTTCAGCTAAAAATAAAGTTTCGGGTCGTGTTTGGGAATTTGAAAACATTCAATCATTCTTGAGTTCGCCGCGGGCAATTTCGCAAATACGAGTGAATAAAACTTTGCTATTCAAACACGTTAGGCGCTGAAGAAATAATCACGATACGCTAGCAGTGAATACCAAATAGGTTTACTGTTCGACTTTGCATTCTATGAAAGAGAAATGATAAAGCATTTCCAACGTGAGACCAGGGTCACTGGGGGATTGGAATTTATGTTAACTTTTGCGGCTTACTGGAAAACTGAAAGGATCGTGTGCAATTGAATAATAGATTCATTCATTGCACATTCTTGACAATAGGACTCTGAGGTATTCTTGTAGACCCTTAAGTTAAAGGTCAATAGGTCGAAAGGGAGGAATCAATCGAATATTTGGTGAAGTATTTGCTCTACGTAACAAAGATTTTACTATGTACCTACGCAAATCTTGCAAAGATACCTACTGTTATTTTGTAAGATTTTTATTTCAGTATAAAACTTTGTGTCCTTCTTTCTGGTGTCTGCTTTCAGTGATTAATTGTATTGTATAATTTTATCAATGATATGATTTGTAGAGCCCATAAAAATTTATCTCGAAGTTTCTGTAATATAACAATCGCGAGTTACCCGCATTTTTTATACGCAGGATTATCCATTAGAATCGAGCTTCAATGACATAAGCATTTTATTTTATTCTTCGTTCAAAATGTCAACACGAGGTCAATAAACTCTATATACTATAGAGTCAATAATCGCTTTTGAAAAAGTACGCATTGAAGGTCTGAAAAGTCACCTCGTTATTGGCAAAAATATAAATGGGAAACATGTATCTTATATGTAGGTATATTGATGGTAAATGTAAGTGATAATGAACATGAATATCAAAATACTAGCTTACCGCCCGCGGCTTCGCCCGCCTTGTCTAAAACCTAATAAATATAATATACTAAAACCTTCCCCTTGAATCACTCTATATATTAAAAAAAACCGCATCAAAATCCGTTGCGTAGTTTTAAAGATTTAAGCATACAAAGGGACATAGGGAAATAGGGACATAGAAAGCGACTTTTTTATACTAGTGATGATAAAGCTAATTATGTACTTTAATACTCATTTCATTACAATCCAGAAACAAACTTTGTCTGATTTCCTGTTTTTGAATCGCAACCAACCAAATTTTCACTTGTTTTTCATATTACATTTTACTACAAAAACTCTAAAGATATACCTTAAATTTACATTGAGAAAGTGGGATGAAATGCCTCCAGCCAAAGGGATGATCCTGAACATTACATGCCGACCATTAGCCCCTGTTATTCTTACAATGGATGTTATTCTAACAACCTTTGGTTACAAAAAGATTGAATGTAAAAACAGTCAAATCGTTTGGTTCAGGAATTAGTACATTATATTATAATATATTCACTTCTCTCTAAACATTTTTGAAATTATCTAACTACATGTAAATAAAAAACTACTAGACGAATTTCTATGAAACTTTACAGGAATACAGGCTATACATCAGAATAGCACATGAGCTACAGAAATACATACATACTTCATTTTGCACGCAGCTTCTTCCGCAGATGAAATCGCACGGCATAGCTTATTTCTTTATATTTTGCTGCATTGACTTATACCTTACATAAGAGTTTGCTATCGTGGTTAGACGTTATCTGTTTATTTAGTCAATTTACAACAACGCATATTTTCGGAAATTACGAATTTCTGAACTAACACCAGCATGGTCCTAACCCATAGATATAATATTACCTTCCCCTATCAACACAATAATTGCAACGCATATTATCGAAAACTTTACGAATTTCTTAACAAACACCAACATGGTCCTAACCCATAACATTCCCCTAAGCACAATAATTTACACACACACACACAACCAAACACACCAGCACACACATTGTTCCCAACTAAGTGCGATGTTGACCCACATAACTGGATGCATCGCGTGAACTTCGATGGTCAAGAACAGCCTCTCTGGTGGAGTACTGCGGTGCGATTAGCTACTTAACATTGATAGCGTGGAGTTTTGTTGGATTGGAATTTTAAAATGCATATAAGAAAGAACTAAATGGCCAGAATTGTATAGTCACATAGTAGATCGAAACATGTTTGATGATACCTAAGTATTACCAAACGGAAATCCCAATGAAAACCACCAATTTTTTATACGTATAGGTACAGTATATTTGAAATTCATCCAATTTTGAAGCTAAATAAAGCTACAGTAACTATAAAAATATTGTTTTTATTAGGATTGAGATATTTTTTTTTTTTTTTTTTTTTTATTGACGATAGGGAAGAGCTTGACCACAATCTCGCCTGATGTTAAGCTGAGATGTGGTCTAAGATGGTACGCGCTTCCCTAGAAGGTACCTGTTCACTCTACGCTTGAAGACCCCCATATTGTACTCGTCGGGGAACACAGATTCAGGAAGCATGTTCCAGTCCCTTGCGGTTCGGATAAAGAATGTGGAATCGAACCGCTTAGTCCGGGTACATGGAACGTCCACCATATGGCGATGCCTAGAATCTGTGCGCCTCGACGATCGATGGAAGAACGGGGATGGCGGATATTTAGATAAGTACAATTATTTTAGCTAAAATACTATCCTACTCAAGGTTATAAACCTGCGGATATTTTTAATATGCACCTTACCCTTTAGACCTTAAAGGTTAAGATGCACATAAAACACAAGGTTCCAACTACCAACATAAAATTATATTTGCAAAGAAATAAATCCATTTCATTTCGCAGTAGGTATTTCTTTGCACTGCAATACGTTACATAATATCACCTTCTCTTTAATATGATTTCATTAAAAGAAGCCAGTACAATGCGACCTTTTTAATGTAAGTCGATAATATACTGATGGACGATTGAAATTTTTTTCTTAAATATAAATAGATTATTTTCAAGTAAATTTTTACAAGATGTGACTACAGATTTTCTTTCAGGCTTTTCTCGGTAGAACCGGTGGTAAATAATTATTTTTCTGAATTTTGACGATAAAAAGCGCTTCCGTAAGAAGTGAAACTTCTTTATGACCCTATTTTTCAAAAAAATAATTTACTATATGTAACTTTACTGAAATACGTCGAATCACGCGTGCTAGGGATAATAAAAAGATGGCGCGTAACGGAAAAATGTCACGGGTAACGAAAAAATGTTACATTACATTTTTTTCCAACCCCGATAAAGAAGTTTCACTTCAAAAATGATACTTTACTGTGGAAACATGCTATGTCCGGAGCATGTTTCCACAGTAAAGTATTTGGGTCCGGAGGCCCACATCCCTTCCCATCCCCTACCTATCCTCTCCTTCCCTATCCTCATTCCCTCCCATCCTCGCCCCTTCTCCCTAGATCCTTCCAAATCCATTTGAGGATAGCAACACATCCACTTCCCAGTGGAGTGGATGCTTATGGGCGGCGTGTATCGCTTAACACCAGGCGACGCGTCTGCTCGGTTGCTATCTTATAGCATAAAAAAAAAAAAAAAAAAAAATGTCCTTTCGTGTATTTGCTAAAGCATTAATTTTATCCAAAATTATTTATACAAAAAAGTATACAAAGTATAAAAATAAATTTATACAAAGCAAGAGCAGCGTTATGTTATGACCCTCTTCATTATCCCCAAAGTATAATTAGGTAACTTGCGTTAGCTATTCTGCGCTAATGCCTTCAGTATTTTGACGTCATTACTCATTAAAGATTTTCAGTGCCGGTGCCGGGTGGGAAGGGACGGCCTAAGGCGCTTTAACAAATTTATCTATTTACTAAAATCAATTTAGATGGAATATTTGTACGCTTATATTTAGTTGGATGTCTCCACCATTAAAATTTAATTACGAAAAACATAGAAGGCTTCATAATATGTTAAAAGTTATTTTGAAGTTTGAACTCATACGATTTGTGGGATACAGGAAGTGTTCCATTGAACGTAATACAGTGCATAAAGAAACCAACGGCAGTGATTTAAAGTCCTTTTATTAAGTTATTATTCCGCAAATCAATCTCCGTTGTCGCTGAATAATTTACTCGTTTACAGCTTCAATATAAAACAGTAAACTATCAATCACTGGGAACGGGAGCGGACAAGATAAATTATTTAGATGGCAATGCCTGCGACCTGATTCTGTTCTGAATATCGATGCAATTTTTTGTTCCATCCATCTTTTGGAGTAATATTTGTGAAATGCTGACTTCGTACCCTTTTTGTCATGATTTATTACTCGTCTAGGTCCTTATTAATTCATATTTACTATGACTAGTTGAATTTCAGTTTTATTCCTTTTTGCACAATTTGGGTAGAACTGATGCACCGGCTTTAAAGGGCGACGGCCTGCTTGGTACAGTGGTTGACGCGTGAGCGTAGAACTGAGGGGTCCTGGGTTCGATTCCCAGTGGAGAAGAAGAAAAAAAAATGTCTCGGTCTGGCAGGACACAGAAGGCTGATCACCTATTTGTCCCTAAAGGAAATCGATCAGCGAAACAGATGTATGCATAAGGCATCTGCCCCTTACCCCACTTGGGGACATGGAACTTCACTTTTGATGCAACAGCTTATTTTGTAGTAGAGAGCTTAATGCTTATACACAGAAAAAAGCTAAGATAATTGGAAAACGCAACATACAACAACCAAAAGGCAACAAACTGTTTTACAGTTTGACCAAAATTTATTTAGGTTATGTAGGTAAGTATCTAGAGTTAAAAAAAATGTTAATTCATATACATAGAAGCAGATAAAAGGAGAGAATATTCCGTTCCATAAATACAATAAATTATTACAAAATGAAGAACAAGATACAGCACCACAACCTCAATAAAAACTTCCAAAGCAATAAGTAACCGCGACCAAGAAACTTCTAGAACTGCGTGGATTAACAAACTTGCGGCGACGTCGTACAAGCTAACAAATTGTTGTTTAACTCCTCTTTAATGCCTACAAATGCTTTTTACTGTAAATATAAACTTAGAGTTTATATTGGCTTACAAATTACCTGTAACACATAATTCATGCGACGTTAGAAGACTGAATTTTTTATTGATCTGCCTTTGATGGAAGGTAGAATATGCGAACAACCAGTCTTGATCGTTTAATAGTATCTATATTGTTATGAAATCTCACAGTGTGTTGTCATACTCAGGGACACTCAGGGTATTAGATAGACAAATATTTTTATTCAAAAAGCTTTGCAAAGAGGTTTTTTCCGCTTTTTGTCAACAGTCTTCATTCAATCCTTACTATTGGTAATTATACATGCCAGTATACATGACAATGATAAGTTAGTTTAGCCCTTGAAAATGGCACGGAGATGAAAATTAAACTGATTATTGGCTCGATGAAAAATCTACACGTGTAAGCTATTTTGCGTTTATGTTGGTAAACAACGTACACCAACATTTACCGAGTTTAGGGTTGCGTAATTGTGTATTGCATTTATGCAATACACAATTAAAACAAATAATTTTATTTTGCATAACTCCATCTACGCCTGAAGAGAGTTTTGTGAAATTTTAACATAACAACGTAGGATTTCCCATGTCGATCATTTTATTTCAGAAGTGGTCGAACCTAGGATTCCCTGGTCCAGTTTTCAGGGTCGGTTACCAATTATATATAGGTCGTTATTAAATTTTTCAAATTCAGATTATCTCCAATTTTCCTGCCGAAATACGTACATGTTTAGCATACTAATCTAGACACGCGGCAGCGTGTCAAGCCGAGTTCAAGCGAAGAGAACTGGCGAGCAGCAGCCGTGTGTATATTTACACGAACCATTTCGAGCCACTTTTCACCCTCTTATAACTCGAAAACTATTTGAGTTAAATAAACCAAATTTGGTACATATCAAGAGGACCTCAAGATAAACAAGAACCTTTTTCATAAATACAGATTAAACAGTTGCGTAGATATTAATATCCAAAAATCGCAATTTTTAAGACTGACTGACTTATAGACATATACAAAACCTAACCCACTTCCAGATGACCTAGAAAGTTCAAATTTTGTAATCAACTAGGTAATAGTGAGTAAGTAGTGAGTGTACAAAGGAAAAAATCAGAAAATACTGAATTTATTTGTATTTAATTTTTTTTTCAATGACATTAATTTTGTTTGTATGGAAAAATGGAAAAGTTTAAAAAAATAGAAAATAGTATATTCACCTTACTCGTCTTAAAAAATAGCTCAAAACTAATCAGTGGCCGAAAAAAATTTTGAAATCCATCAATAAATGACTGAGATATAGATTATTGAAGTTTACATATTTTAGGACGAAACATCTGTAGATTCGAAGCGCCTCTGACATCACACTCACTCGCGCTAGTATCGCTAGGGTGGATTACTTCGATTGCATGATTTCTTTGTTCAAAACTGTTATTAAACGTAAAATAAAAGAAAATTGTAATAAAATTATTGCTCATACAGTTAAAAATAATATATAATTTTACATATTCACATTTATTTATTCTTTATTTATGAGCGTTTAGTTTAGTTTTTTCACATTTATTTATTCTTTATTTATGAGCGTTTAGTTTAGTTTTAATTTCAGTGTAAATAAATAAATAAATAAAATCTTTATTTTGCTTTAAACATGGTATTCAATGGTGATACAATTATATTAATAAAGCACAAACATGTTCAGCCAATACAAGCATGCAAAAATAATTAGGTACCATAAATGGTGTAGGTAATGGAAGAAGGCTTCGTCGAAGGTCGAAATGATTTAAGAGGATTACAAGAGCTAGCTGAAATTGAGTGACTCGCGCACACAACGACGGCTGATGGAGATCACGCCGGAGTATTGTACTAGATGGCGCCACAGCGACGTGAAAAACTGACGTGACTAAGAAACAACTAGAGGAGACAATTTGTTTATTTTTGATTTGTTGTATTACTTGGATAATATAAGGATATGGGTGATTAAGTAAAACTAAATCAATGATACTTATATTTTTTTTATTATTTGAAATATGCGGTCGAAAAAAAAACATATTTTAATCGTATTATATACTTTGAAAATTACCTGTGTACTATTATATGCTTCTTCTAGTACTTGCTTAGATGAATTTGGACTTGAATCAATAACTTCACATTCATGATCAGTTAAATTAGTTTATATGGTTGGTACAAGTAAATTAGTTTGGAGAAATTTTTGCGTTTGTAGTAGTGTATGGTCAGCAAATAAAAAAACAACATTTTATTTTTAGTTTTTATCCTACTAATATTATAAATGCGAAACTTTGTATGGATGTATGGATGTTTGTTACTCTTTCACGTAAAAACTACTGAACCGATTACAATGAAATTTAGCACACATATAGAGGGTTACTTGGATTAACACATAGGATTTTTATCCCGGAAATCCCACGGGAACGGGAACTATGCGGGTTTTCCTTTGCAAACGCGGGCGAAGCCGCGGGCGGAAATCTAGTTATATATATAAATATGGGATTTTAAATTAAACTATATGTGTTTCTCCTCTGAAAAAGATGAGACTTTATTTTAATATTTGCACATTTAACATACGTATAACTTTTACATTAACAATTAACAATATAAAGTTACAACACTTACTTACACACAAATTAAAAACTTCAACAAATATTATAACAATAATAACAAATAATAACAACAATCAACAAATACAAAATTTAACAATTAAACTACGTAATAATTATAACTTTTGAATAAAATGTGTGCTTTATGTTCTAACGGTACCAAACTATCAAGCGACTGACGAAAGACTGCTAACTGGTTTATTTTGGTTTTGTGCGTGTTTCTACTTTCCACTATCAAGTGACGATTTATTAATTTGTTTTGTTTCGTAATTATTATGGTCAAATATTAATAACAAAATAAATTATTATGTACACGATATTTTATTGTTTCACGGTAGTCGCCTTGTCGTTTGCTCAAGGACGTGAAATTGAATGATATTTTTTTTTTATTAAGTGAAAACCATTTTCTTTCAAATAAAAACTTGTTTTTATTGAAAGCAACAATCAGAGTGTTGCTAGGAATAAGTATAAAATTAAATAGTAATGTTAGGATATCGAAACATTTTTGTATAGGCCGAACGATATAGTGGAAACGCGCTCTAAGATCTGAGTAATATACACACAATGAATTAGTTTTATAATACTTTTTAATTTTTAGTGTTTAATTTAAATAGACATTTATAATGTGGTGCTCATTTTTTTTTGTAATAAAATTATCCTGCTAACGCTATTGTATTTTCGTTGTTTTATTTCAAGTGAACACCCATGCAATTTTGTCACGAGCCGCCTCTGAAATATATACTAAATATCACTAAACATAATATCACTAAAATGCTCTTACCTTTTACTACCATATCGTTCAGATTTACGTTTGATTTATAAGAACGTTTTTAGTCCTCTTGACCTATGATATAATATAAAAAAGCTAGGTCATTGCTCTTGACGGGTTTTGTTTTATTTCTATTAACAAAAGATTACAAAATTACAAATAATTTATCAGTAGTCTGTTTTATAGTAAGGAATATGGATTCTAAAAATAATTTAACAACAAAAACAAACAATTCTGGCGGGAAAAAATCAGGGAAACAAGCGACACGTCCGTCTAGTAACAGGCCTCGGCCGGTAGTGTCGGTACTAGTGTTGCCGCTCGATAGTCCACTATCGATAGTCTATCGATTAACTATCGATAGTTGGGGAAAAGCAATAGTATCGATAGCACTATCGATAGTATCGATAGTGTCGATACTATCGATAGTATCGATAGTCCTATAAGCGTAAATACTATCGACACATAGCAATACCATCGATAGTATCGATACTATCGAAGCTCAATATCGAACGAACTATCGATACTATCGATAGTGTCGATACTATCGAAGCTCAATATCGAACGAACTATCGATACTATCGATAGTGTCGATACTATCGATAATATCGTCCCATCGATAGTGACCTTTTTCTCGATAGTATTGCTTTATCAATAATATTATAGTGGATGACAGAGAACTAGATGTTTGGTTATAATACTTTTCAAGTTATCTATTGGCGCTTTGTACAATCCATTTTTTTTTAGTTCGTTAATTCGTAATCCAATAAGCCACGTACATTTGTGCATAGTTAGTGTCTTCTAATTTAAATTGACCCATTATACCAAGAAATCGTGAACAATACTATTGCACAATTTACTACTATCGATAGCTCAAAACTATCGATAGTATCAGTACTATCGATAGTATCGATTGTAGTTGCAATATTCTGTAGCAATAGTATCGATACTATCGACAGTATCGATAGTATAGCAACTATTGGCAATCAATACTATCGATTTTATCGATACTATTGCAGTTCATCAATAGTATTCCATGATTAACGCTATCGATAGTATCGATAGTATCGATAATATCGATACTATCGATAGTGCTATCGATATTCTGACTTATTTTCAAGGTCAACTATCGATAGTCAAACTATCGATAGTTCGGCAACACTAGTCGGTACACAGGCGTTCACGCACACATGCGTACGTTTTTGGTTTGGGAATAAGAATTTTCGATTTACTCGAAATCTATTGATTGGACTAAAAAAATAAATCGACATTATTTTAGTATGTTGCTTGTAGAATTATTTGCCGTAAAAACAGAATGATTGCATGTAGTTAAGTATGGTTTTTAAGCATCAAAAGATTCTTTTAGAGGTATCTTTGTGATTTTTTTCTATCGAGTAAAGTAAGTTGTATTGTGTTTTCAGCTCGATATCTAGCTAGTATATATCCTGAAGAATATCATATATTTGTCTGAGATTTTTTACTACAGTTAATCATATACTTTAAAGCATTATAAAACTCGAGTTTTGCCTCGTTTAGCTCTTCTAAGCCCCTTAATTTGCGTAATATTAATATGAGTGAAACATCTTTAGGCGCGTTTAGAGTAAAATTTTAAGATCACGTCATGGCAATACCGTAACGTCATGGAGTAAGGCGACGATTATTCTACAACGATCTTTGCATCTTGGTAATAGTGTGTGTGCAAATTCACGCTGGATGTTTGGAAAATCATGTAATCTTTTAAACAGAAAACGAGTTTAAAAAATTGCAGATAATGACGGGGCAATGTGCGCTGACATTCATAACATATAAGAAAAATATCTCCATACCAAATTTCATGCAAATTGGTTCAGTAGTTTAGGCGTGATTGAGTAACAGACAGACAGACAGAGTTACTTTCGCATTTATAATATTAGTAAGGATAATACTAAACAAACCATACAGAGAAACCGCAAGAAAAAATAAAAAAATCGTATATAAAAAGTATTATATTCATAAAGTAAATCAAATTTGCAGAGTAATTATCTGTACAAAAAGTAATGATATCCCACCAAAAACATAAATGTAAAATTTGGAGCCGAGTTCAATCGTTGACTTAATTTGCCAAAAAAAGAAATGAGATCTAAATGTGTGCCAAGTTCTGCAGACAGTCCAGAAATTTATTTACAAAGATGTATTAAGTTCTTAGGTTGACTGAAAACTCAATTGTTTTATTTTCCCTTAGAGAACAATGTTTATTCCAAAATATAACTTTTTTAATTTGAATAATATAATTATTTTCACAAAGCAAACAACTAATGACCTATTGAACCCCATAATTTGATGAGGCTAGTAATTTTACATACTGCTTATATTTTGTTAGGTTCTAAAAACTAGCCTCCTACATACTGCTTATATTTTGTTAGGTTCTAAAAACTAGCCTCCTCAAATTATGGGGTTCAATAGGTCATTAGTTGTTTGCTTTGTGAAAATAATTATATTATTCAAATTAAAAAAGTTATATTTTGGAATAAACATTGTTCTCTAAGGGAAAATAAAACAATTGAGTTTTCAGTCAACCTAAGAACTTAATACATCTTTGTAAATAAATTTCTGGACTGTCTGCAGAACTTGGCACACATTTAGATCTCATTTCTTTTTTTGGCAAATTAAGTCAACGATTGAACTCGGCTCCAAATTTTACATTTATGTTTTTGGTGGGATAAAATTCTTAGATAAAGACTTAACAAACTAATGAGATAAATATTTGAACATCGAGTAATAGAAAACCGCGCCCGATATTGATTTCGTTTTCCATTTACTTACGATATTTACCCGAATTCGAAGAAATGTTAAAAATAGACAAATTGGGCAGTTTTCCTTTAGAAGGAAAAATGTAGTATTATTTGAGAAATCTTGTTAAGTTATGTAAATTAGCTGATATTATATGTATAATACGATATTAATTGAAATTTTGCATCAAATATCTCAAATTCTATGGAGAATTTTGTGATATTGTAAAGACCTTAAAATGAGCTATAATTCTTCCATTTACAATAAATTCCCCACAAATTTTGAGATATTTGATGCAATACCAATACCTATCTATAGACTTTGTTGATGTGTTTATCTGATGGTATACGCGATTAAATATCTCACCTGATGGTGTAAGTGGTGTAGCCCGGGGGCATGGTAGTTGCGCGTTGTGGTTGTCATCCCGGGGCGGGCTGGCGGCTGCGCCGTCTGTGTTGTTGTTGCCCGGGGGCCCGGGGCCTTCGCCGCCACCGGCTTCTATCTGGAGCTGGTGAAATTTTATAGTGTTAGTCACAGTTACATATTACATATAGTTATTCTTTGAAGTGAGGATGTTAGTGAATTGTTCTATTGCAGTGAGGGTTGAAAGTCAATGTGTAGTAGATAAGTATTTTAATAGATTCGGGATGAATTTGTTATAGCAAAGGTTTGATAGTTTTTGAAAAATAAACCAGTTTCTGATGATGATGATAACAAAAATCAAGAAGCTTTATAGCGCATCTATAACAAAATGTTATATGAAATTTATAATCGTTATTAAAACATTAACTTCATTAAAATCCAATCGTCGAGCGAATAGCGATAACTGGCGTGCGCGTCAATCACTTTAAAATCGAGCAATAAATTGGCATAAATATAGTGAAAATTGAGGCTATCTGGCAACATTCCTATTTTTACAGTAAACTTATTGCCTATAGCATGACTTTGTTGCCATGTACAGACGCTCTATATATAACAATAAATATATTTATTGTTAATATATTAGGTACTTTAAATAACTTATAATAGGTAACTAATAGTGAATCAGAATGATATACCTAAGTCCTATCTAATCTGAAGATTGAGGAAATATTAGATTTTTGTTTGTTTGATGAGAGTTAACAGCTTCATCGTTACTAAGTGTCATGGACAACATTTATGTTATCTGGTTAAACCCGGCTGAAGCCATGGTAAGTATAGCGAGGTAGTCGTTAAAATAATCAAGTCTGAAAAATATAGACAAATATACAACTTCAATTCATCGACCTTAAAAATATTTAATTACAAACTGAATGCCAAAAACCTTAAAGTCCTTTGAAGGACTACGGAGGATTTTATTAATCTTGGGTAGAGAAATTGAATTCGGACTAGACAGCCCAAATCGAGCCTCTGTTTCTTTTAGAAAAGTATTTACTTTTCTACAGTAAATACTTTTCTTCAAGCAACTGTAATACATACAATTGACCTGCTTTGATTCACAAAATAGGATACACACATACATTGGCAGAATCCTATTGGAAGTCTGTAATGTGAGAACTGAGAACATTACACAATCTCCTTCTTAACATGTTCATAAACAATTTAATGAAAATTAACCTCTTTATACTTTATGGAGGTTCCTAGTTCTAGAGGCATAGCAATTAGCAATGGTATAGTTTAATATTTGAAGTTGCTGATTTAATGTTTCTACAGTTGCAGCCACGATCCGTAGATAGGTCAGAGCGGCATTCGTAAACAAGAGAAACAAACAGAAAACAAGAGCAATCCCAACATACTCGTACAAGCAATCCACCAAGAGCTATCCAATCAAATGTTTACATAAAATCCGTTGCAATATCTGCAGTGAACTATGGATTTACACGCAATAAAGTTCTAACTTCATTTCGCTCTATGCAAATACCTGATATTACTTCCGTGTCTGGGCGAACTGTGGGACACGATAAACTAATGAAAAGCTGGATTGAAATGGTCTCTGTAACTAGTAATAACTTTGGATGAATTGGGCTATTAATTTACGTTAGACTGTGGATTTAATCAACTGTTTATTTATGCTGCAAAAAGTTAAGCGTCGTAGGGAAAAGCTACGAATGGCTACGAGCTACGGCTTGCGAAGTTAATTTTTTATGCTAAAACATTATTTTAAAGAAAATAAAGTGTTCTTTCCTTATTACAGTCCATGAATTTATTTATACCAAACAAAATAATGTTCGCATCGATATTAAGTGTGTCTCAATTACTCATACAAAATTAAACAGTTTCCTAGTCCTCCTTCCTTAGACGAGTTGTTTTCCACATTCATTAGCAGTTCATAGTCAGTATCTAACCCTGTCTAAACAAATACCTTTGTATTGGATTTGTCAGTGAAAAAGCATCCAATTTTACCAGATCGTGTTTTCAGCACGACGTTGAAACCATTAGCTTTATGGAGTCTCTAATATTTTACTTTTACGTGACACAACAGAGGTGTTCTATTCGTGAAACTGTATTCGCTGTCGGAACTAATTTGCTATCTTTTTTTAAAGTTGAGATATTAAGCCTTAACAAAAAGAGACAGCAACAGTAACATAAAAACAATGGCTACATATTTTGTATTGTTTGATGAAAATTACGCTTGTTTTAAAAATTGAAAGATCATACACTGTGTCTAGAAATAAAAACTCAAATTAAAATACAAAAATAACATTTTTTGTTAGTTACGGCTATAAAGCAAAGTGATTTTAGGTCTAGAGAAAGTTATTGATTTAAGACAGACGGCTCTAGAAGCATCGATTTGTTTTAATACAACTAAAAAATCAATAGACGCGAACTTCATCAACTTTTTAATAAACAAATAAAAATTCCAGTCCATTCCAACAACTAAAACAATATTATTTTTGTAGAAATATCTACATTCAACGTAGTAGAACTTTCTACAAAGAAAGATGGTTCTAGAAACTTCGATATTCAGGTATTGCGCGATACAAATTAAAAGATAACCTTGCTTTCCATGAACGAGGGAGGATATGAAATGAAAAATCTAATAAACGTGCTGAGAACGTCATCGTATGAGAAAACATTATTAGAGACTCAAATACATTATAATATTTCTTACGGAAAATATTTATTTACAGGGACAAAATTATATAGCGCAAATTTATATTTTCAGGAGGTGCTTATAACATAATATTAATATATTATGCAGTAGAGGTTCCCAAAACAGAATGAATGCGATGAATATACAATGCGAAATCGTGGAACGAAATTTATATAGACAGACGGACAGACAGCCAAAATAGTACCGTATATTCCTATTTCGATATAAATTTTTAAATTGGTAAAAATAGAATCGCATGTCAATGGAAAGGGTGGAACATGGAATGGCGCCAATTCTTTCGTAAGCGAAACAAGAGTCTAAGAGAGGGTGCAATTAAAATATACATATTTTAATACGGGTTCCTTCCATAATAAACTGGCCATAGGTTGTGATTTATTTCCAGAACTATTTAGTAATCTTCAACACGTTATTTATTCGCTTATGAGTTCAAAAGCTGAATTCGTGTCAATTGTCGTTCGAAGTCGTGTCTCCTCCTTGTGCTATTACCAAATTTATTTTCCTCCTAGTAACACCTTGATAGCAGTTCTTTGTCCGCTCTTCTTGTTACCACTTCAATTAATAGAAAATAAGACATTATCTTTCGCAGAAAACAGCTATTTCTTATAATGGATATAGTTTTTACTGTCGCAAACCAATTTACGATTGTCTCCATGTTTATCAGTCATACTTAATTAAACCCCGCATCAAACCATCTTCAAGCATAGTTTAATATCCAATTACGATTTATATTTCGCCGAATAGTATCAAACCCTTTGTAACCGTTGACCTTTTCAATTGAAACGTACCCTTTTGTAAAGGGCGAAGTCTCGTTACCTTTTAAATGTTAATCGTCCATTTTTGTGCAGATTTACAATAGAATTCTGGTTATTCGTTGCTTGCAATTACCTGAGATTGCATTAGGTTTGGATTTATTCTTCCTCCTTTCTTTTACTAGTGGCAATTGGCATAGTTCTAGCGAAATGGGTCACACTCCACCAGGGACTTTACAACGTCGCTCTGCTGACTTGTATAAAAGTATAAACTGTGTGTTATTTTATATAACATCACTATATATTATAAAATAAAGTCATCCACGGTTCTGTTGTTCTATGTTACGTGATATTTCATTTTGTTTTCACCATGTTTTCACCTATGTATAGCATGGTTGTCTAATAATATTAAAACTGCTATTACATTGTTATCTAGACGATGAAAAAATTGTTTTCTATTGAATTGAATTGAATCTGTATGTAAATACAAGCAGACGTTTTAAAAAAAATAACGTAACGCATATTTAAAATGCTGTCAGACCATATGATCTGAAAGAGAGCAGAAAATTAAACAATCATAATATTTGTCTGGGGCATTTCTTTGTGGTGAACAATATCATAGAAACTCACAGTCAAACATTAATTCGTTTACTAGAATTCTTGAAGCGCTATTAAACAAATAAATACAAACGTATAACTACAGTTTCGGGGAATAGTTTCTACCCAGAAAAAGAAACAATAATAGTTTCTCTTTAAATCAGATAATAACGAAGCTCTTTAGGAACAAAACTGTCTGCGAAAAACTTTAAACTCCCGTTAAAATTGGTATTCTTTCCCACCTACACGTTGGTATATTGAAAGCGAAATTCTTGTAATTTCAGTCAAAAACTCACTAATGAGGCAGTCTGCATGCCCCTGAAGAGGACGTGGGATTCGAGGGGTTCTTATAGCCTTTCATACAAACTTAAATGATTTTTTAAAAGATAAATTGTGCTATTACGGGGAACCTGGCTTTAAGCGGATATATATCATGTCTGGATAGGGATAAATAAAGTTCGTAGAAATGGATGTGTAGCAAGAATTTTGTTTCAACTTCAGTTGCCATGTAAGTTGTTCAAGATATAAATTAATGAAAAAGTAACTCTATAAATAACTGTTTCGTCCTGTTTTACTTACTACTAATATTTGGAAAAGGTAATTTCGCCTTTGCTTCGGTGACCGCTACGACTATCATGACACCACAGTAATTATTTTAAAAGTTCTTTTGTTGTGTGTCTCTATTGATTGACGTTGTATTATTTTTTGCTTTGTATATTTTTGTAGATATACCTCTAATCGCTTGTATATAGGTTGCACGTGGTACCAGGGTAATTAGAACCCATATTATATTATGCTTATCCAGACTATATACTATTTCTGTATTCAGTATCATCTGGGTAGCCGTTTCTGTATTTAAACAGTATCTTACATGTCCATTTTACTAACTGTCGCGCTTGAATAAAAGTCTATATACATTCGAATATATATACAGTCAAACTTTTCTTTAATAATTTTATTACCTTCATATTTCTACCAAAACTGAAAGGTTTATTCCATTCTTGCATTAAATGGCTTTGGATCTGCCACCCTCCGTGATTCATTTACGACCGCACTCCGCAGCCACCTTGCTTGGCGGTGCCAAATCAAAGTTTTAATGTTTCCAATTATATTGGACCTGCGAATATTTGTTTCTATACATTGTAGAAGAAATAGATATACATAGTTATTTTTGATGTGGCAGCCTTATTAGAATGTGATTGACGTCATCGTATTACTAATACCTTATTAACACAGCGTTACACGTACAAATTACTTAAGTAGACTAAATTAGTATTAGTACTATACAGAAAGTTTTTTTATAGAATGTAGATAAGTCTAAATGAACTAAGTACTTGTAAAAAAAATGATGAATTATCCACACTAAACTGTGTTCTGTAAAGTGGAATATTTATGAGTTTATAATTAATTATGGGAGAGGAAGTTAATTTAATATTACTTGAGCAGAAAGGAGGATCTTCAATAAATCTGAAGCAGTTTTCTCTTACCGCAACGTTCAAGGCAAAAATAAATTATTATTCAATGATAATAATTTATTTTTGCCTTTTGGCTACGGAAATTCCTGAAAATAATATTGTGAGTGTATCTATGTATTGCTCGACATTAAATAAGTTTTATTACGGACGATACTTAATGTTTGAAATAAATTTAGTAATTAAATATAAAAAAAATGCTTTGCTATTATAAAACTATTATTGCGTTAACGCTCGCAACGTGGGACACGTAAAGCACCTAGCTATATTACTGTATAAAAGAGAAACAGACACAAAATACTAAAACTTATTTCTACAAGCGTAAAATTGTATCCGTAAAACATCCATGTTGTACCAAAAGAATATTTTTAAAATCTCATAATACGTTTTTGTGTCTCGCCCCATCCCAAACAGACAAATATAAAGAAAAGTCTCCAAACAGGGTTTCGCAAAACAAAAAGTACATATAAAAAATACATATAATGACTACAGGCTCTTACTCGTTGAGGAGGTACAGTATCCACACCCATGGTCCACACATACACCAACACTGCTATTTAATAATACACATTATTCGGATTATTTTTATATCTGAATCGCTGAGGGTGCCATTTCACCCATCATTTGGAGGCTTACTGAATGCTGAAGCCGAGTAGTGATGTGATAGCACTTGTCGAGAGTTTTTTTTTATGAAGAGCCAGGGAGGTTCAAATAGAAAAATAGTAATAGAAGAAAGCTTTATGTGATGCATTTAAAAATGTGTTTGTTATCGCGATTGTTAAATAAAATTTTGTTTGAGGAATATAAAAATTCATAATTTTAATCAGACAGAGAATCAATTTCAAATAGAGTAGATATTGGGTGCGGAAATATAAAAGAGACTATACTTAGTCTATATGAAAACAAATAAACAGAAATCAAAAAAGGACGGAAAATTAATAACGCTAAGTTATTCAGAAAATTAACTCAGAATGGAAATAAAGCATCAGTTTATTTTGACGAAAAAAATTGATCGTCGAATCCGGGTTAAATAAAATAAAGCACACTTCATAAATATAATGATGATCAATGAAAATAAATCCCCACTACAATATATATCCATTAAATATCTAAAAAATCATGAAATTTAATCTTTTATCGACTATCGGTACATTCCCACCCCTACAGCACGGAGAGTTGCGCGCGCCGCCACCGCACCGTACAGCCTCACACCTCATCTCCCATCAACATTGCATTTCCGACTCTACACTCTAAAAATACAGTCGCAATTCCCTCACCCACCCAGCGTCCTTCAATAAACGTATGGTCCAAATGACGTCTTTTTGTATCATTAAAATTTTGTTGAAATTCCATTTTCATAGCCAATTATGAAGGAACTTTAGAAGTTAAGTGACAAAGACAAAAAGATCGCCGTTACCGACTTCGCGGTTTTCAATATCATGAAAGGTGAAAGCTGGTATAATAAACATTAACCATATTTTGATTTTTGAATTCTAAAGATCTACTTGATATCTCGTTCAATACCAATTTCAGAAAAGTTTTTAAATATATACCTCAAGCTTCGTGTAAAATTGTCATAACAAAAAGTCAAGGAAATCTTTACCCCACTGAATACTTAAAAATCACTAATCGTTACATGGACCACAGGCAGCTCGTCCATTGAAATGACCACGGTATTTAAGAACACCTTGTGCTGTAGAATAACCAATCCTTGTTCTTTCTATGGAATCATTAAACCCATAGAAAAGGGACTTCTAAGGAAAATTCTGCCTTTGAATCTTGGAAGGCTGGAGTATTTAGCGCAGGATAACTTATAACTTAAACCGATTCCTTTTCTCGCATAGCTTCAGGCTGTAAGTTTCGTTATGCTTATATGATAGTCATTACGTCAATCAATTATTGCTGACGTCACAATACTTAGCTCGTAGTTTTAACGAGGCACCGACATATCAGGGAAGCGTTTAAATTCCAAAGAAAAGATTGGATCTTTATGCAATAGACAGAACATTTTAAAGGGATCATGTTCTTTTAACAACGAAGTATGCACATTTTTGACTGTCGTCGAGGAACATTGCCCTGTTCTAAGGTGTTTAAAACTTTAAAATTAGATGGTGAATATCACCATACCACATTTGTTACTATAGAATACAAAAATATACCTACTGCAAAATTATTTGTGGAATCTTCTTGATAATAAGGTAGTAAATATAAAAGGTTCTCTTACACACTTAACCTAATTAAAATAGATATTCATTTGTGTTAAATACTCCATAATCTCATATGGAGGTTAGGTATATTGGCTTAATAATAATCGGCAGATCTAGATCTGCTTAAAAGTAAGATATAATAAGCTTTCCGCCCGCGGATTCGCCCGCGTTTTCAAAGAAAAACCCGTTCCCGTAGGATTTCCGAGATAAAACCTATCCTATATCCTTTCTCGGGTATCAAAATATCTCCATACCAAATTTCATGCAAATTGGTTCAGTAGTTAGGGCGTGATTGAGTAACAGACAGACAGACAGAGTTACTTTGGCATTTATAATATTAGTATGGATTATTTCTGTAAAGGAATTTTCAGTGAGGAGGAAGAATGAGACATAAAATAATGTTTAGAGATGCGTTCCTCCTTCTTAATTCCAAATAATGTTGCCTTAAGAAAATAGTAACAGCTTTTTACCCGTCATAACCATCAGCCATTTGATATTGAGTCTTTTTCATTACGTTCAACAATTACATTAGCTCGTGAAGCTTTCACTTTCCTCACATCATAAACAAATGTATCAATAAATACTTCACAATGTTGATATGCAAACAATAGAACTGTGAATAGAACATAAATTCGGCCTCTAAACTGACCTATCCCTATTAATCTATTATTCTGCTTGCATACAAATTCACTATCTTGTTTTCGACGCACTTGATGTTTCAGCGAAATCATATTCACTCCATATATCCAGCTGACAGTGAACTTGACCCAGATCAAGCTCGTCGATACGCTCGTCAAAACACGTCAGCGATAATGGAATTGTTAAAATTCAATTATCGTCTTATGACGTTTATTCAGGAAATCGCTGTGACGTCACGTAATCTTATGTATCACGAATAGCTATATAGAGCGAGCAGCCTCGCGAAGCAGCTTGGTCTGGACGTGAGAGCTGCCATTTTCCACGACCACATAAAAACTGACCGCGCTGCTTAGCATAATAATTGCCTCGCGAGGCTGCTCGATTTGTGTGTATCTGGCAAATCACCATAGTACATTGTTTGCACCAAAGTATGTTGTCATGAATCTCTTGTTAAATTAAAAATTAAACATGTACTTACTCGATTAGACATGTCCAGCGGTTTTACACTCATTGCTCTGCGTTCCGTCTTAGAGCGTTTTCACATTGTCCGGTCCGATATCGGATATCGGGCGCCGATAGCCGATATCCGATATCGGAGGCTAAGTATTAAGAAAACATTCATTTAAGTATTTAAAGGCATTAAAAATACTATTTTTACGGGAGCTATTTTAATACCGTCCTATAATATACGGCAATTGGCTGAACTGAAGTAAACAAAAATATCTATATCTTTTTTTACGTCTCAAATATAATAAATACAACAAATAAAGTTTTTTATTATAGTTTGCCATGATGACCAGTGTTGCTAGACCTTATGATTTTTCGGGTGATCTACTGATTTTTCAAATAGGTACTAGCTTGGAAAGAAAGGGATAGTTATAATATTTGTTAAATACTACCCAGAATATTTAAGAAAGGAAAAGTAAATTTGCATATTATGTTAACGAGGTATCAAAATATACTGCACTTTCCAACATGTACAATAAATCAACAAAAATTGTATGAAATATTTTAGAAGAAACTGACGAAATAGTTAATGGAGAAACAATTTTATGACATTCAAGAATTTATTACATTGCGGAATCTGTGACAACGAAGAATTAGTTTAGTTTAATTTATTTCGTTTAATATTTGCACACCCAGATAATAGGTAGAATGATGTACATTCTACCTATTATTTATAGGTATAATATATATATTATTATTAGCACTATAAAATTGTAATAACAGCACCTACATTTGTAAATGTAATTTGAATTTATATTTGCCAGTTTCGTCGCTTTAATACTGAGTTGAATTTTATTTTATTTTATTTGTTTATGAACATAACAGTCGTACATGATTTAATATAAAAAAGTTCTAAAATTCACTACGACCACACAACATGTTCTATTATTAAAAAAAGAAAAACAGCATATAAAAAAAACAAGCCTCACAATGAAATTGAATATTGAAACTAGATTCTGACTCTGCAGAGGGTACAAATCCAAACTCCGCAGTCAGCAGATTAAACCGGTTTGAAAAACATAGTTTATTTATTCCTATTTATTTTATTTAAAATAAAGTTTATTTTTTGTAACTTAAATGCATCCACTGTCTTTTTTTAACTCTCCATATATCTACTTTTCCAGTTTCTGGCAACACTCATGATATCGGGACGATATTATCGGATAATGTGAAAGGGCAAATTGTGTCCGATATCGGATATCGGCTATCGGCTTCCGATATCCGATATCGGACCGGACAATGTGAAAACGCTCTTAGCGTGATGAGATAGCATAATATAGCGATAAATGGGCCATCTAACAATGAAATAATTTCGGGCCCGTTGAAGCTACATGTCCGGCAGGCAGATAACAGGGAGAAAAGACGAAAATACGTGAACCGGGTTATTTTGTACCTATTATGATGACTTTCGTAGTGTTGTAGATACTACAAAAAGATTTTTTATAATAATGTGTATTCGTATAAAGTCGCACTTAAAAAAAAAATGTTGTGTGGTTTTATAAAACCACGGTAAAAGTGAAACTTTTTTCACACTATAGTTAGACATTTAACTAAAAATTATCGTATTTGTACGATAATTATCGTACGTATCGTGCGTCACGCGACAAGCGCTACACAGACCAAAAAGTTTGAGACGATGTAATAAAAGTTTCACTTCAATAAATTGTGAGAATTTCTAATTGATAACCTTAGTTGATGTCCCCAAAATTTTTGTGTCAATTGTAATTTGCGACTCGAAACTGCCATTATTTATGATAAAAAATAAGTCAAAGACATCAAGAGTTCTAATTTTTTTATCGTAATGTGACACACATAACTTGCGAACAGTTTTGTATTATCAATATAATATATAGGTATTATTATCAATCTAATTACCTCATTTATTAGCAGTTGATAAATATGATAATTGCTAACAACGACTTTCCATTTTGTTTATTTGGGTCTATTTGATATTATTAAAGGTATTATTTCTATCATATTTAAATACCTAATTTCAAGCGATCTTATACATGTTTGAGATGGCTACGAGGTTTGTTAGTACTTTCATAGGTATTTTACCATAGAAAAGATAAGGATACTGAAATCGAGCATATAATCCATATTCCATACTAATATTATAAATGCGAAAGTAACTCTGTCTGTTACTCAATCACGCCTAAACTACTGAACTAATTTGCATGAAATTTGGTATGGAGATATTTTGATACCTGAGAAAGGGCATAGGCTACTATTTATTGCGATATATGTACTACGGGCGAATCCGGGGCGGACCATTAGCTTACTACATATTTTTATCTAACTAGGTACCTACTATGAATTGTAAAGCATACGAAGGGCATACGCTTCCCGATGAAGACAAAAAATAGAGTAGAAAAATGTGAAAATCATCACCTACATCAGAAACAATATTGTAACTTATTTCAATAAAATATTAGATAGGGTTTAGTTGAAAATATTCTTGCAAACAAAAGTAAAAGGTAAAAGGGCATAAATAACTTCTAGACGGTAATAAATAAATGTATAAAATCATAATTTTATAATTCTAAGTTAAAATTAAATAAATAATTAAAATTATTGATTACCTACTTCAAATATAAAATAAATATGTAACATTTTGTCGATAACATTTTACATAAATGCTAAGAATGTTTTCCTGTATTTATTCGCGATGCACTGATGTAGTAATTATTTACATAAAATGCACATCGGAGTGCACTGAATGATATTGTGATAAAGATATCGTTCAGCTTCTATTCAGAATATAATCAACATTACTTACGTCGTACAAAATCATATCAAATCGTGAACCCGACACTTGAAAACTTCTCAAATATCTAGTCTAGTCCCATACAAAAACGTTTTAAACACACACTTCTGTAAACACGCTCTATGTTCCCGCGCTTTTATAAAATTTTGCGTAAAATCATATGTAGTTCGATTCAAAAATTGTATTTAGAACATGACAATTTGCGTGTTATTTTTTTTTATCTGTTGCTTTTTTTTAATCTTAGGTGCGTGTAGCCTCTTTGGATTCGCGGTTGACACTAAGGGTAGCTCCGGGCGGGGCGAGAAATACTGAGACGCCATAGATTTTTAATCTAGTTAGGTAGTCCGTAGCACAGTCAGGCACAGTCCGTAGTATTCAAGCAGATGTTGTACTTGATATGACTCTGTGCTTTGGATAATGTATAAGAGAGTTCAAAATCGCCATTCTTGAGACAATTTCACAATCCGATTTGAACAGAAACAACTACTTACTGTATTTAAACATAAGTAATTTATTTTTAACCAATTGCATAATGGGATATGAACTGCTGTCTTCGTAGGTATATGACGTATAAACATATTATTTGTAGAAATACAGTTAAGTATTGATCAAGATATTACTCGTGGAAGTTGACTTCGTATTTAGTTTTTGCGTAGAAGATTACCTTCCAAACATCTAAGTCTTCCCTAAATTTACTTAGGTTTTTGCTTCCCCTTACTGTAAAAATTATAGAATTTTCTGTTTATATTTCTGTTTCGTTTTCACAGAAATTTCCTTTTGAAAATGACCGAATACTTAGTTAAAAATAATCCATATGAGACAAGGGAGATACCTAATATATTCGTAGCTCAGTACCAAGTCTCATGTAGGTATACAACTGAATTGCTCTTTACTAGGTAATGAAATGATAGTATCCTGGGAATCAATCTGCATTATGTCAGTTGCAGGAATACCAGGATTATCTGCAGTTGTCCCTATATTAGCATTACTAAACGACCCACAGTTTCAACCACAGAACATAATATAAAAGAGGACCTCTTTATATGTTCTGTGGTTTCAACACAGGCTACAATACAGGGGGTCTGGGTGTCCCACTGTTGGTTTACTAAGCTCAAAGGAGGTTATAGTTTTGCATACGCTGAGTACGTAAAAATACTTATAAAATTCCAGATGCAGTTTTTTTTCAAATGTTTGAATTTTTAAAACTCTATGTACACGGTACACCCCTAACAAGCAACCCGCCCAGCTTTGCTACCAGCACGTGACTTATCATTTAAGATTATGTTTTCATAGATCAAATGCTCTCATTAGCGAAGCGATATAATATGCCGGCTGTGCGAAGCTAAAGAAGAAAACATGGATTTTCAGGAAAAATTTAGCGAAAATTGTTTGATGTTATTTTGTTGTTTACTTATAAGTATTTTTTACGTGATCAGTGTATACAAAACTACAAGTCCCTTCGCGCTTAGTATACCAATAGTGGGACATCCTGTCTGAGAGGGTTTCGATAGTTTTTGTGACTCACGTAGTATCGGTTTAATGATAAGTAATTAGGTAGTAGTATCGGTTGAATGATAAGTAGATCGGCATTCCTTATAAACAGGCAGAATTTCCATCATCCAGACATCCATGCCTTATTTTTGTTGTTACAATATAGCAACAACCATTATCAAGCCCATATACTTAAACTTCCAAAATTATAATTTTAGAATATATAGCGATAGCTGATAGACTAGGTATATAATAATTATTATAAGAATTATACACAAGTGAAAGCAGGAATTATCTATTGTTATTAAGGACAGACTATCCTAAAATATCTCGACTTTAGATTTAACTTTCCTTTTGAAGTAGATAAAACGGATCCGAAGCTATTTATAACCTAAACGATAAGAACTCTGCTTTATTAAAAGGATTACAACTACTAAGCGGATATTATCTACCTGCCGGCCCACTGCCAACTTCTTGAAGGTTTTAATTTAGAATATTAGGTAAGTACTCTTAAAGAGCAATAGTTGCTAAGTGCTTAGGCCATTCATTTTAATAAAATAAATAGTAGAGCATCAATGGTAGTCTGGAAGAGATCGCTACCTAGCGATAAGGCCGCCATTCGTACATACTTGTCTCTGTTTGTCTTTCTGTGTTTTATGTAAATGTTTTGTGTGTGCAATAAATAATTATCTATCTATCTGGAGCATTAAATATTATTCACATATCTCTACATTATCCAAATACCCACCACTCTAATTCATGAGGAAAAATACCGCAAATATTGAAGACATGTGACTTCTGTCAACCCACACATGACCTATGCCCTCTTGGAAGGCCTCCGCAGTGAAAAACTAATAAGAACTGAAGATTTTTATTTCTAAATACGGAATATTGATGCTACAATTCTCTCTCTCTCTTTAATTTATATTTCATAATATCTAAGTATATTATTTAACGTGTTACAATGTAATGTATTTAAAAGATACCTATTGATCACACATTAAGTTCACGACAAATTGAATTGTAGACCTTAGCAAGGTAAAGCAATAGCCGAGAAAAAATAAATCGGGGCTAATTAACTTTGTCGCCCATTCTATAACGCTTTCAGAATCGAGATTCGATTCAATAATACTTTATTTTTCTACATAATGACCAATAAGGCATTGAGGGGGGGGGGGGGGGGGCGAGAGGGGGCGATGGCCCAGGGCGACAAATTCTGGGGGGCGCCAAGGTCTGAAGTTGGAGTCTCTTGCCTCCCTGGTGCAAACCTTCAGAACACATGAAGTGGGCGCCACAATATTTTCGCCCGGGGTGTCAGTGGCCCTTACAACGGCACTGCTCCTATGGCCTGGAAGTGGCCTGGAATACATAATGCAGTTTTCCAATCGAACTCTAAATTTCAAACAAATTTATTGGAATACACGTAAAAGTTCATTTTACATCTTTTTCATCCTATACCTGAAAAACCAACCAACATAATATTTTCATATTACATAATATTATGATCTTAGATTAAGGATTGGTCTCCGCGCGCGCTACGACTAGATACCGCCGGCGTACTCGAAAAATGCGGCAACTAAAAGTACGCCGAAATCGGCGTACCCGAGCCATTCGTGTCACAAGCATTGTGTGGAGAGGGCGTACCGATAGTTTCTAAAGATTTTGGACAAAACCTGAAGTAAAATGCCTGTTTGTGCCATAAAACTGTTTAAAAAAAATTCAACAAATAATAAGAAAGACACTGGGATTACGTACCATCAGGAATAATCGTATTATTCAATATTTCACCTGTACTTTGAAAATGTTGTTTACGAAAATACGACGCCATTTAGTGTTGCCGTACTGCATATCCCAAAAACACACTTTTAATTTGAACTTATTTTATTCATAATGTTTTTTTTTTCAATACTATTACTAACGCATATTATAAAAAAATGATGATAACAATAATTTATTTCTGTTTAACCTTGTTTAACTGACTCATATATATTTCGGAGATTCCTCGCGATTAATTTCAACGTCCGCCATGATCGTAAAATAATAAAAAGAATCAGTGCGCACAACTAGCGCGGTTGGCTGTCGGGCGGCAAGTGTCGTTCGAACTGACACCCCCCAACCTGCCAAACTACTGACTCAAGGAAAATGTCATTGTCACTTGTCATTGTCATAAATTCATTCGTTACTACTTCAAGTCTTACTATGTCAATATTAAAAATATTCACAACTTTACCAATAGATGGCGTTAATACCAACTGAATAAATCAATACTCCGACACGGCCATTCTGACAGTTAGCGCGTTCTCGCGCGATTTCTAAACCTATTTAGCTCTGGTCAAAACTTTCAACAACAAAGTTTGCAGCGTAGAACCTACACGAAACACGGAGCTTCCAATGTAGAGTCAACACATGAAGCGCGGAGCTTCCAATGTAGATAGAGCAAACACATGAAGCGCGGAGCTTCCAATGTAGATAGATAGAGCAAACACACGAAGCGCGGAGCTTCCAATGTAGTGCCAACACATGAAGCGCGGAGCTTCCAATGTAGATAGAGCCAACACATGAAGCGCGGAGCTTCCAATGTAGATAGAGCAAACACATGAAGCGCGGAGCTTCCAATGTAGTGCCAACACATGAAGCGCGGAGCTTCCAATGTAGATAGAGCCAACACATGAAGCGCGGAGCTTCCAATGTAGATAGAGCAAACACATGAAGCGCGGAGCTTCCAATGTAGATAGATAGAGCAAACACACGAAGCGCGGAGCTTCCAATGTAGTGCCAACACATGAAGCGCGGAGCTTCCAATGTAGATAGATAGAGCAAACACACGAAGCGCGGAGCTTCCAATGTAGTGCCAACACATGAAGCGCGGAGCTTCCAATGTAGATAGATAGAGCAAACACACGAAGCGCGGAGCTTCCAATGTAGTGCCAACACATGAAGCGCGGAGCTTCCAATGTAGATAGATAGAGCAAACACACGAAGCGCGGAGCTTCCAATGTAGTGCCAACACATGAAGCGCGGAGCTTCCAATGTAGATAGATAGAGCAAACACACGAAGCGCGGAGCTTCCAATGTAGTGCCAACACATGAAGCGCGGAGCTTCCAATGTAGATAGATAGAGCAAACACACGAAGCGCGGAGCTTCCAATGTAGTGCCAACACATGAAGCGCGGAGCTTCCAATGTAGATAGAGCCAACACATGAAGCGCGGAGCTTCCAATGTAGATAGAGCAAACACATGAAGCGCGGAGCTTCCAATGTAGATAGATAGAGCAAACACACGAAGCGCGGAGCTTCCAATTTAGTGCCAACACATGAAGCGCGGAGCTTCCAATGTAGATAGATAGAGCAAACACACGAAGCGCGGAGCTTCCAATGTAGATAGAGCAAACACATGAAGCGCGGAGCTTCCAATGTAGATAGAGCAAACACACGAAGCGCGGAGCTTCCAATGCTAAACCTTGGCATGAAGCGCGGAGCTTCCAATGCTAAACCTTGGCATGAAGCGCGGAGCTTCCAATGCTAAACCTTGGCATGAAGCGCGGAGCTTCCAATGCTAAATTTACGCGTAAAGCGCGGGGCTCCCAACACTAAAATTTCGCACGAAGTGCGGAGCTTCCAATGCAAAATTTACGCCATCGACTCCCCTTAGGAAAGAAAAAGGAAACAAGCTTCTAGAGATGCGATCATTTATTAGCATCGATCAACAAAATAAATTCTAAGCATTTCTTTTAACCAAAACATCAACGACAAAAAATAAAAAAAAAGCACATTATATCGCAACCGTTGACATAATTAATACAATCGTGTATCTCAGCAAATGCCGTTTACTTTGGCGACTAATTTAATTATTAATTTTTAAAGCCGATTAGAAAAATAAAACTCACTCTTATTACAAATCACCAAGTTGATTAGACATTTCTGGTAAACTCGTAGGATAATTTCTTAGCTTTTTATGACACACATGTTGCGCACGTCCTCCAGATATGCTCCCGAGCTTTGTCGTCTCGTCCATCCTGACCTTGACGTCACGTCTGATGTCGAACAGGTCCAGCTTTTCATACTCATTAACCAACGCGTTGATTCTCGGTGGATTTTTGTTACGACCGTCTGAGAGTTCCCCTTTACGAAGTTCTCATTAAAATTTTCAATAATAGAACGTAAACGATCAATATCTTGGATGTCTGTAAGGTCGGTATCGATCGCTTCTATATCGGCACTTTGCAAAGCACAAACATCCGCACGAACATCGCGAGAAACGTGAACGCCACGATTATTAATAATTAAGTTTACCGCGGGTCGCGTAAAAACATCCCGCCCTACAATGACGTCATGAGGTAAAGCCTGAGAGTCTACCACCAAAAAAATCGACCTCTAAGTGAAAATCATCGATCTCTATAGGCAAAGTAATAAGGAAAAAGAATGAGTGGAAGTGGAGCACCAGTTAAACGCGTAAATACAAGATCTCGTACACCGGTTATAACGTCAGTGATAGTTACGGCGATTCTGTCTACACACACACATTAACGGACTTTGTATCATTACTTTTTTTAAATTTTTCGTCGCGTTGTTTAGAGAAACATACCTGCTCTGTATGCCCCAATTTGCGACAATAAGTGCACTGAACATTTTTATCGACAGGCGGGGAACGTTTTAATTGAGACGTTTCCGAATGTAAAACCTTAGTATGCGGACGGAATTTACAATTTCGCTTATAGTGCCCCATTTTGCCGCAATTGTGGCACTTAACATGGTCATTTGTTTCAATTTTACGCTGCTTAAAGTCACTACAAAAAGAGCTCGAAGTTGAAGGTCGTTTATTATTTTTATTAATTTGAGGGTAGGTAGCGAGGTGTCTATCTAATGTTACAAAGTCCGCGGGGGTATTTTTTAATAAATCTGTTCGTACCTGATTCTCAGAGATACCTGATATGACGACTTCGATCTTGTTCACCTCGCTCCACGCTGTCTCCAGTCGATCGATCATCGCCAGCTTGTTGGTGGAGTATTCCACGTAGCTAGCGGCGCGGTCACTCGTATACTGCACCATGTCCCGGAAAAGGTCGTGGAAACGCTTAGTGGAGGCAAATTGTCTTGTTAGCCGCTCCTTCGCTTCATCCCACGTATTGCACAAGGGATAGGATTTGGACGCCCACTTGCGTGCTCGGCCGCGTAGATGCGTAAAGGCAGCATTTCTCGTCTCATAATCCGTCCATGAGTTCTGTGTCCGGTGGTGGTCGATTTCGGCACACCATTGCGCCGCCGTAAACTCGCAATCGTCAGGATCGAACGACGGAATGTACACTTCAGTGGGTTTCATCTTCTTCACAGGTGGTTTGGAGTTTGAAGTTTGGTTTTCGTTATTGTGAAAAGTCTCCGCCATTCCACGGAAAAACGAAGCCCACATCTCAGGAGGCACATTAGGAAAAGCACTATTATTAGGCACGTTACGGTTTTCGGTGCCTCGTGGCGTAGATTGTTCGTCGCAGTTTGATTCGGCGGATTGGTTCGCCGATTCTCGGAAATATGTCTCGCTCGTAGTAGCAGGGTGTCGGTTAAGTACACTGGAGGAATGATGGTCAGATCCCACCGCTGCTTTCGGAGATTCCTCGCGATTAATTTCAACGTCCGCCATGATCGTAAAATAATAAAAAGAATCAGTGCGCACAACTAGCGCGGTTGGCTGTCGGGCGGCAAGTGTCGTTCGAACTGACACCCCCCAACCTGCCAAACTACTGACTCAAGGAAAATGTCATTGTCACTTGTCATTGTCATAAATTCATTCGTTACTACTTCAAGTCTTACTATGTCAATATTAAAAATATTCACAACTTTACCAATAGATGGCGTTAATACCAACTGAATAAATCAATACTCCGACATATATGTTATTTTTTTTATTACCGCTTTTTTACTTTTAAAAAACCTTTGTGATAGTATAGTGGCATCGCAAGTGGATTTGAGTCACATGTTCATGGGTTCGATTCCCGGCAAGGCCAAAATGAAATAAAAATATTTTTCAAACTTCTTTCCAAGATAGCCCATTTCCCATTTATGGGGTAAAATTTATGTAGCTGGCAGTACAATTCTTCACACACACTAGCGTCCTTACAAATCGCCTTACACACACTACAGAACTGAGTTGCCGCACTCACGGAGCTATTGTTTTTAAGTGGAGCGGTATCTAGTCGTAGCGCGCGCGCGGAGACCAATCCATAATCTAAGATTATGATATTTACGAAGCTTAAAAATTCGTCCAAAAACGTATTCAAATAATTTCGTCATGTTGAAGCGCCAACGTGCGCGGTCTCGTGCGGACGAAGCCACGTTATCCAATTAAAGCTCGGATTAACATTGGCCCATTGTCCGTGATTTCAAAAATACAAATATCATCACATGCCACAAACACGTGTACCTACACAACTTTTTTAAGGTTTCGTACCACGAAAATTCGAAATTCAAAAGTTAAAACGTTTTGAAACTGTTTTTCCCTTTTGTTCTTTGAAAAATAATTAAACATGGAGGGAATAAATGAAGAAATGCGATTAAGGCCTGATTTTTTTTGTCGAATATATATGTATGTACGAATATAATGTAATGCTATTCCTGAAAAGCATTACCATCATTTACTTGATATGTACCTAATTTGTATCTCCTATAACTCTAAACTGTACTCAATGATAAAGTCAGCTGCTTGCATCGCCTTGCCCAACTTAAAATAAAATAGGTAGCCTATTTTACTTGTGTAAAGATGTAGTTTTGAAA
Source organism: Colias croceus (assembly GCF_905220415.1). Classification (NCBI taxonomy): domain Eukaryota; kingdom Metazoa; phylum Arthropoda; class Insecta; order Lepidoptera; family Pieridae; genus Colias; species Colias croceus. Next base: position 1,257,750 of record NC_059539.1, on the reverse strand, counting down.
TGGAAAAAGAATTTTCATGATCAAGATCAGTAGATCCAAAGATTAGGTAACCTAAAGGCTAAAACCTCAGAAACTTACACACGCTTCCTTTTAAGATTAAGAGAGTATTTGTATAAAAGAAACGAAATAGTATTGTAAATCTCACGTGCAAAATAATTATACCTAATGCTGCACACCAGAGTTAACAGGATTAAAAGCATTTATAAAGAACGCCTAATTGAGCATGACGTCCTATAATACAGTTATCCTTCTAGCACAATTTAATATATTTTATTAGTGCTCCTACACACGGCGTAACTTTTAATATTGTACATTAAACCTCAGCAACACAAGTTTATATTATAATTGTATTTCTATGTAATAACTAAAACCTGCAAGCCAAATATTTCAAATTGTAGCGTCGACAAGCCAATTTATGAGTTATCGAATTTCAAGTGTAACGCTAAGAAAGTTCACACGGTAACTCATATATATGTAGTTAACAGTCACGGGCATGTCGGGATGCGGGTGGGTCGCATTAGGTCGAATATTAATTACATACGAATAAATATATGTAGTTAACGAAATATAACCTTTTGCGTAGTTAATCATCTTTCATTACACCCGCACATAACAAGCCCCCAATACTGGTGACTCCCGACGAAAAGTGAACATTATTATAGTGAATTCCATAGATATCGTTTGTTAATAATTAAAAATGAATCCGGCAGTTCCAGTTCGAGCAGTTTCGTCGGTACAGTATACCCTTCTCGAGCAGTTAGCACAACTAAAGCAGCGGGTAAACCAGCTGGAATGTGCAGGCTCGAGAGGCAAATCGTTTAGCGGTCGAAGGTATGGAAATAGCACGCATCGTTCCGCATCTCAAAATCACGATCGTGCAGGAATATCAAAACAGAGAAGACCAAATTGGTTATGTTATTACCATTACCGCTATAAGATCAATGCCAGCAAGTGCTTTCAACCTTGTGTGTGGCGGAAGCAGCATCTATTAAGTTTTTAGTGGACACCGGCGCAATCAGAAATGTTTCAATTTTACCAGTGTCGAAAAATAACCGATCCGCGAGTGAGTGTACTGTGTAGTGATTATTACGATAAAAAATCGAGTTTTGAAATAGATAGCAGTCTTGAGTATGTAAGTAAATTACGAGATACTATTAGGAAATATCAGTCAGTAGCTATTAGGCAGAATGTAAGACGGAACATATTTATTCACCCCGATTTAGAAAAATGCGATTATGTTTTTGTAAGAAACGACGCAGTGCGTAAGCCTCTACAACCAACATACGACGGTCCTTATCGTGTGCTGAGTCGAGAGGAAAAGGTATTTTACATTCAAATGACTGGCAGGAAAGTTAGAATATCTGTAGACCGTCTAAAACCTGCATATTATTTGAATGATGATAGTGATACGACATCTGGGGCAGATACTGAGGTTCCATTACAAATTCCAAGTAGCGAATTGCCTAATACACATACCACGCGTAGTGGAAGAGCTATACGATTACCAGTACGATTTAGGTAATAGTATTGTATTTGTAATTGTTTCAACTATTTTAAATTTATTAGAATTACGATGATTATAAGTATTCATATAAGAGAAATGTATAATAAATACTTAGTAATCAACACATCGTATTTAATAAATAATAGCATTTGTGAAATTTGAAACGAGTTCATTGTTTTAATGTTACTAAGTGTTAGATGACGTGTAACAATTATCGCACGCCACTTAGAAGACCCAACCGAGTTTTTGTAATAACATAAATAGTTTAACGAAATTAGGTGTTAACAGTTAAGGTCGTTCCCTGAGCGAGTGACCTTGAGCATTCACACTTCTTTCCCGAACCACAGCTATCCGCCGCTTCTACAATACTTCGCAAATAATTCTTGCGCCACCTAACGCGCATCCGCGTGAACTGTTTCAAATACAAGTAAAATTCACAGAGCTCAGAAGTAACAGACATGGCATTTAAAATATTTTTTATAGAAAAACATTATAATGGTGCTAACACATAATTTTGGTCTTTACCAATTCAGAGTTAAATTATAGTCATATGGATGAATTTTATATTAAATTTTTAAAATGAATCAAAATTGATGGTACTCTGTAATGATCATCATTCGGTGATATTTTTATATTTCTTTTAAACTAGATAATCCCATTCAAATGTTATCCAAAAACTGTCGCCAAATGGTTTCTAGTTGAAATAACTTTTTGTCATTGGTGTCATTTTCATGGTTTTTGGGGTACCTATTAACCAATATGAGGTCAAAACTAAAATCCAAGATGGCGCCGAGAAAAATTTTACATCTTTTTGTCATGGGTGTCATTTTCATGGTTTTTGGGGTACCTATTAACCAATATGAGGTCAAAATTAAAATTCAAGATGGCGCCGACGAAAATTTTACATCTTTTTGTCATGGGTGTCATTTTCATGGTTTTCATGGTAGGTATAAACCAATATGAGGTCAAAACTAAAATTCAAGATGGCGCCGACGAAAATTTTACATCTTTTTGTCATGGGTGTCATTTTCATGGTTTTTGGGGTAGCTATTAACCAATATGAGGTCAAAATTAAAATGTAAGATAGCGGCGATGAAAATTTTACATCTTTTCGTCATGGGTGTCATTTTCATGGTTTTTGGGGTACCTATTAAACAATATGAGGTCAAAATTAAAATTCAATTTAATAGGTACCCCAAAAACCATGAAAATGACACCCATGACGAAAAGATGTAAAATTTTCATCGGCGCTATCTTACATTTTAATTTTGACCTCATATTGGTTAATAGCTACCCCAAAAACCATGAAAATGACACCCATGACAAAAAGATGTAAAATTTTCGTCGGCGCCATCTTGAATTTTAATTTTGACCTCATATTGGTTTATACCTACCCCCAAAACCATGAAAATGACACCCATGACAAAAGGATGTAAAAATTTTCGTCGTTGGATTTTAGTTTTGACCTCATATTGGTTTATAACTTAATAGCTAACCCAAAAACCATGAAAATGACACCCATGACAAAAATATGTAAAATTTTCATCGGCGCCATCTTGAATTTTAGTTTTGACCTCATATTGGTTTATACCTACCCCGAAAACCATGAAAATGACACCCATGACAAAAAGATGTAAAATTTTCGTCGGCGCCATCTTGAATTTTAATTTTGACCTTATATTGGTTAATAGGTACCCCAAAAACCATGAAAATGACACCCATGACAAAAAGATGTAAAATTTTTCTCGGCGCCATCTTGGATTTTAGTTTTGACCTCATATTGGTTAATAGGTACCCCAAAAACCATGAAAATGACACCCATGACAAAAATATGTAAAATTTTCGTCGGCGCCATCTTGAATTTTAGTTTTGACCTCATATTGGTTTATACCTACCCCAAAAACCATGAAAATGACACCCATGACAAAGAGATGTAAAATTATCATCGGCGCCATCTTGAATTTTAATGTTGACCTCATATTGGTTAATAGGTACCCCAAAAACCATGGAAATAACACCCATGACAAAAAGATGTAAAATTTTTCTCGGCGCCATCTTGGATTTTAGTTTTGACCTCATATTGGGTAATTTAGCTACCGCAAAAACCATGAAAATGACACCCATGACAAAAAGTAGTATACATACGTAAAACTTCAAATGTTGTTTGTCTAATCCTAATACTTATTCACTAAAAACTTAAAAAGTAAAATGTGATTTATTGCATAAATTAATAAATTTATAATAATTTTTATAAAATATTTTCGATTATTAAAAAAATTATATTTATAAAGCATTTGAATGTTTTAAAAACTAAATATCATAATTATATAAAAAAAATGTTGTGTGGTTTTATGAAACTACGGTAAAAGTGAAACTTTTTTCACACTGCACTATAGACATTTAACTAAAAATTATCGTATTTGTACGATAATTATCGTACATATCGTGCGTCACGCGACATGCGCTACACAGACCAAAAAGTTTGAGACGATGTAATAAAAGTTTCACTTTAATATATTATAATAACTAAAGCTCATTGACCAGTTATTATATTATTGATGATTTCTAAAATCTCACTATAAATTAATAGTAGTAGCGTCTATTCCTCGCTCATTGTTGATATTCGTACTATTCGAATAAACATGGGTCACGTGATTGTCATGTGACGCTCACGGCGACAAACGACACAAGCTTCATCCTCGAGACCTAGCGGCCACAGAGCAAGTAATATAGGAAGAGACGGCACTCAGTACTTCGATTTCGAGCTCACGCACACATATGCATGTATTACTTAGGTTAAGTCTTATATACCAACCTATGAAAAGTTCACGTCAAAAATGATCCACATTGCTGCCAACATTTAAAAGTTGAAGTTGCTAGTGATGTCTCTTTGAGTACATATTATCGATAAAACTTCATATCGATATCGATAAAATTTTCGATGCTGGGTAACATCACTACTAATTCTCATCCTTATTCAAATTTATAGGAAATTAAAAATAAAACACCAACAATGTAGATCAATAAGTTTATTATAATATAATAATAATTACCTATATATAACATTTTTATATAATATTAAAACTCACTATTATCAGCAAAAATGGATAATTCCATTTGAATTTTGAATTTTACTGAATATCTTTATTTAGGCATGTAGGACTTAATTCGGCTTAAATATTATGTGAATACAACTAGATTCACATTTTATACTTTTCCTTGAAATATTTTGCGGGATTTCTATTTTAAAATCTCATTCTAAATTTCCAATATATCGTTGCCGTTCGGATCGCCATATTGGAATTGTAAGAAGTCGTTGTTTTCTTTGGACAAAACAATAATAATATTATCTCCTCTCCAATTGATTCTACAGCCAGAACATGACGTAATAGAGAAGTTTTCTCGTAAAAATTATTATTTTTTATATCTTCCTTTAATAGAACAGTCATTGGGTATATATTGCAAATACTTAGTCACAAATCACATTAATAATTATTATCAATTATTATCTACACAAAGATTTTAACATTGTTTACACATAACACTTTTTCTTCTTTTTTCACTTTTGGCAGAAATATAACAAATTAAAAAATTCAATGTACTGTACATTAACTGAGTAAATAAGTAACAAAATCTACGATATACGAAGAACAGATTTTGTTTATCTTCCACCAAAACAATTAATAAAACGCCATTTTGAATTCAAATTTCAAACAACAAATCAACATCAAGAGGTTGTCTATGCTTAAGTCTTAACCATTGACAAGAAATCGAAGAAAGAAAGAAATAATTTATTAATGTATTAGCTTAAAATTAAAATATACAAAAATAAGGTTTAATAAAAATAAGAAATAATAATAAATAATTAAAACTAAAATATTAAATCTAATATTAAATGATTACATCGGAGGGGCCAACATTAGAAATGTTTTTATTTTTTCTAAAAGTTGGCAGAACAGACTCTCCCTTAGGTCTTTGAAAAGTACAAAATAATTTGAACTGTATGTCAATTGAATGAAGTTTAAAATTGCTTGATAATGGAAGCCTAACCAAAACGATGTTCTTAAGTGTCGACCCACTGCTAGCGGCCGACTGAACCTCCCATACAAGCGCAAGAGATATAGTTGCAAATACGCCCAAAATTTTGAATAAAATGTTTATAAAATCTAGTATAGGTCTTATCAAAAAAAAATTTTTACCATAATTTTCGTAATGAAATTGCCTATCCAATAGTGTAAATACCAAATCAAAAGAATCATTAGTTTAAGAGGAGATACACGGTAAACATAATTATTTCTAATTTCTGGGATTTCTTTGGGAGGAGATTAATTAAACTTTAAGTCAATAAAATAACAAAATACTTTTACCATTTTTGAGCCAAGAATATGTAGAAATTTAATGTATTTTTATTTAGTTAATATATCTTTTGGATAAGAAGGAGATAGCTCCAGAAAACAGTACAAAAAACGGCTAGAGCTGGGTTTTACTCTATTCCGCGCCTTAACCACTTGTATACGTTATGATTGATTTATATTGTGAACCTTTTTTATACTTTATATTGTAAACATTTTGTAACCTTATATAGCGACACTTTATATACACCCATCTGTTTATTGTTTAGTTTAATTGTAAGTTTTTTTTTTACTTGTATTATACCCTTTTTATTTTTTAAGGGGGGAATGATGTAGCGTCGACAAGCCAATTTATGAGTTATCGAATTTCAAGTGTAACGCTAAGAAAGTTCACACGGTAACTCATATATAAACAGTTTGTGCGCTATGCACAGACAGTTACGGGCTTGTCGGGACGCGGGTGGGTCGCATTAGGTCGAATATTAATTACATACGGTTAAATATATGTAGTTAACGAAATATAACCTTTGCGTAGTAATTTCATCTTTTATTACACCCGCACATAACAAGACCCTATAAAATCAATTTAATAACTTATCTATATCTATATTTAATATTACAAAGCTGAAGAGTTTATTTGTTTGTTTGAACGCGCCAATCTCAGGAACAACTAGTCAGATTTGAAAAATTCTTTCGGTGTTAGATAGGCTATTCATCGAGGAAGGCTTTATGCTATATAAATATATCATCACGCATAAGACAAACGGGAAATACTGGGGAAATATCATTGAATTCATATCAACATGAATCGAGCCGTGAATAAATATTATGAATATCAGATGAAAAATAAATTAACGAATCATTAATGTATTTAAATTATTAAAATTTATTTTATGGTTCATGTTACTGGATATACATTAAAATAATGTAGACGTGCAGACCTTTCTGTGAAAATAAATCCAAATTTCAAAACCGTTCCTAAACGAAAACGTCGCTTACAACATTTGAAGTGTCAACGCTTGTTTGAAACGTCAAACAAATTTAATGTTTATATTCGGAAATAAAGTGATTGAATCAGATAATTTTGATTGAAGAATAAGTAATTAGTGAAAAAAAAGCCTGCCATTTCACCGCAAGCTTGCGTTCCCGTTTTAGATGACTCTCGGACGTAAATATCAAAATTCTTCCGGGTAAATGGCTTCATAATCCTTGTATGGGTGTAACAGTTTATTGATGCATGAACCAGCCTTTTATTAATAAATGGAGAATTGATTTTTACTATTTATAGGAATGCTGGGGAGTCTCGTAAGGTCTATGCTAATCAGTCGAAGGTTGGGACTCTCTCAGGGTGCTCGTCTTCAGTAAGTTGTAGGGCTACTAACAGATATCTATGAATCATACTGACATAGAAAATACTGTTATCCCCTTGATTAGAGTTTGTGCCCGTGTAGCTGTGTACAGTTAAGCTGTTGTTTACATTTGGTGTTGTTGTGGGTATTTCTTTAGAAATTTGCGGCACGAATTAAGGGGGGGGAGGGAAGGGAAAGGGAGGGGGGAGGTAAGGGGAGACCCACTATAAAGTGGGGGGGTGCGGAAACCCCCCCTTCTATTTTTTTTTATTTTTTTTCAAGATTATATTTATAAATGTAGTTAGAAGTATATCGAATATTATGGGCTTTCTTGACTGCTCCGGTGCTGCAGAACGTGGCGCTTGCCCCCGTGTACCTCGTTGCAGGCAGGAGTCTTCACTCGCCTTCGTAGCTTCGGCTTTTTGGTCGCCTTCGGCGACCAGCCTCAGCCACACCGGCTCGCTTGACTCTGCCTGCTCCTCAGCACACCCGGGCGCCACGCTCCTCCGCGCCTCCGACTTTTTTAATACACTCTAGTGTATGACAGACAAGTACCACGTGGATTCGGGGTGGACAGATTCGGTTCCGTAACTAACAATTCGTGTGCAATATACATACAATATATATATTTTTTTTTAATAATTATTTATTCAAATCTTGTATACATGTTTGATACAATTTACAAGGGTAATGAATGGATCCAACTTATTTTTCTCCACCCAGCGTCTCCACATATTATATTCTTTTATCATATCATCGAATTTTGGGTGGTTATAGTTATCTTTTTGAAAATCTTTTTACAACACACCACTGGGACTCAATTCTTTGAGTATGAGTTAAATCAGGGGCAACAAATGGGTTGTCTGGGTCTGAGTGATTAACTTTTTTATGAACATACCAATGTTACCCCAATCATAAACCTACTACTCGCTATTGATCTGTATGAATTGTTGTCCCTCAGCAACATACTTTTGAATGAACTATGAAGGACCTATGGTTTTGAATGTACATTTTGACATTTGTTATCTCTTTTAAACACAATTCTTGTAGTTTTGTCAATGTAACTCAAACAATTTTGAACATAACCTCAAAGATTAAAATTAAGATTTCTCTGTAATTACACGTTTCCGCACGAAAAGCCGCTAATGTATGTGTCGGGGCATTATTATTGATCGGAAAAAATTAAAATCACGCCGAAATTCGTGCCGCAAATTTCTAAAGCCAACCCTTGTTGGGTAATAAGCTCTGAATCAGCATGTTATATTAATATTGCTTTATAATTACTGAAATAATTATTTTTACAAATGCAGTAAATCAATTCTAGCACTGGGTGTTTGCTTTCTGTTTGTAGTTATGTTCTTTTAAAATTTAATTATAGTATTTTATTACTTATATAATTTCATAATAGGAAGACATGGTCGAAGGGAAGAGAGGCCTTTGCCTAGCAGCGGGACAGCCATGGCTGAATAATAAATAATAAAAATAATTTTCCACCAATCAGGATAATTGATTATTTATCCTTATTTATGTATTGCCTTAGACCTTTTATATAATTATATAGGAGATTTTCCATTCTATTTATTGATTGTTTTATTTAAGTTGATATTTCAAACATTTTGTATTATTGTTCAGATGAACAGAGAAGATTATAATGAAAAACATTATGATCGTGAATCTGAATCATGTATTAATGCGAACACATTTTTTGTTTTGATAATATTTACATTTTTAACTGTTTCTTTAGGTGGTCTGTATTCCCAATTCATATAAGAATTTTTGTACTATCATAATAATCCCAGCTGAAGCTTATGCAGCGCAATATGACACCGCCAGTGCCATGAACTGTGTATAGTTTAGTGCTTATGCGTTCATGCCTTTGTGCGTTCTTAGATTTAGTTAAAAATTATTATATGTATGTTTGTCTATATAATATATTCTAAAGGTATCTCTACAATTTATTGTCGTTCACCTGAATGAAATGTAATAAATAAATAATGCAGAACATTTTGCATGCCCCAACACAACAAAGCATGCCTGCATTTTATTTACCCAACAATGTTTACACAAAATAATAATTCTAAATATCAACAGATATCACTATCAGATATGATTGAACCACCGGATTACGAAGAGGTCTGTGACCGCTTGATGGGTGACCAGGACCCACTAGCATACCCAACCAATGATATCGAGCTGGTGACTGTACCTCGCAGAATACGGACCCTGACGCATATCCTGCCTGATGAAGACCTGTAAGTAAAATATTGAATTGCTTGCTGATTTCTCTGCAAAAGCTTTCTAAGTATATTAGAAAAAAATACAAATGCATAAACAAAAAAGGTGAAATGCAGCAAAAAGCCTTTTCTTTTATTGTAAATTTCCCCCAAATGATAGCAAATATTTAATAAGATATTATATATAAGATACATATTTAAGATCTTTTTTCCGTGTTCTATTTATTAGAATTAAAATAAGTTTTTTTTTAATCAAGATGTTAAATGTGCATTCCTATACATTAACTATATAAAAAACTCAATTAGACTATGTTGAAGAATTTTAAATGTTAAAAAAATTTAGAAATTGGTCCAGTAGTTTGAGTTTATTCTTCACATCCAAAATCTTCATAAAATTAATGCAGATAGTTCACCTAACAATATCCAAACCCCCCATAGTACAAAAGCGTCCATGTTCGTGCGCGACTGTGTCAGCTGCTACACATCAGACTACACAGTGGTCGAGTACAAGTATCGTTCGTACTCGGGCTCTGCGTACGGCAGGGAGAGGCTGGCGGAGAGAATCGAGAGGTTGTTACAGGCTCCACCGCAAGTGTATGAAGTGGATGCTGAACAGTCCACGTCCACGGAGGAATTGGCGTCGCAGCAGGTGAGTGGTATGGGGATTGGATGTGGTTTTATGTGTCGCAGGATAGAAGTTAACTGTCACAAGACATTAAGTAAAATTTAAGCAGCTTTCAACAAGGTCTTGTTAGTTAACATGTTGTAACATTGTATTTTATTGTAACTTAACTATATTACAGCTTAAGCTATATTTGCAACTAGCTGTGCCCCGCGGTTTCACGCGCATTGCTCCACTCCTGTTGGTCTTAGTGTGATGATAATATGTAGCCTTTCTCGATAAATGGGCTATCTAACACTGAAAGAATTTTTGAAATCGGACCAGTAGTTCCTGAGATTAGAATTTGATCTATATAAATGTCTTATCATTTCAGCTGTCCCTCCAATTCGAGTCACAACCGTCCAGTGGTCGCCAATCAGTAGCCTCAATCTCATCATCATCATCATGCAACGAGACGCTCACACCACGCGGCTCGTGGGCCAGCCTCGACCTGCGCAGCTCATCATCAGACCCACTACTGCCAGACTTGTTCGAGAAGAAGCCACAGGAACAGATCGATGCGGTGAATGAGGGCAGACGGTGAGTCATCATCATCATTATAACCACCACCATCGTCATTGATTTAATTAATATTATTTCTATTTACGGAACAGAAGAATTCAAATATTCTATTTTATTCAAACTCATTGTTTTAACATTACAAATCTATTATGAACTGTAATTGGCTACTGTTTGAATGTAAACATAACCTACCTACTGCTCACATAACTTTTAAAGGAAATACTGTGGGAAATACTAATAATAATTTGACAGTATACAGGGTGTCCCACTATTGGTATACTAAGCTCAAAGGAGGTTATAGTTTTGCATACGCTGAGTGCGTAAAAAATACTTATAAAATTCCAGACACAGTTTTTTTTTTCAAATGTATGAATTCTTAAAACTCTATGACGTGTACACCCCTAACAAGCAATCCGCCCAGATTTGCCACCCGCACGTGAGCTGTCGTTTAAGATTATGTTTTCATAGACAAAATGCTCACATTAGTGAAGCGATATATGCCGGCTGCGCGAAGCTAGAGAAGAGAACATGGATTTTCAGGAAAAATTTAGCAAAAATTTTTTGATGTAATTTTGTTGTTTAACTATTATTTTTTTGATCATTCTATGCAAAATTACAAGCCACTTCGCGCTTAGTATACCAATAGTGAGACACCCTAAATGTTGTAATTACCCAACTAAAATGTTCCTTTTTCCTATAGACAATAAGTGTTAATTTTGTATAACTTTGCATATTCCAGATTAGAGAACAGACAGTCAGACCTGCTAGGTCTCTACGCTCCATACTTGGATGAAGAAGAAGCGGTGGAACGGAGGCTGGCTGCGGAGATGCCGTGCGAGCTGATGGGGCACAGGATCTTGGTGGTGTGCCATCAGCTTAAGTAAGTTATTAAAACTTGAAAGAAAGTTTGATGTCTAATTTGTGAGCTTTGGAAATGTAAAAAAATTCACACTTGTTATATATTTGCCAATAATTACACGTTATGTATGTTATATGTTTAATTTTTGGTAATTGGAAATGGAAAATTTTGATTTTCATGTTTGTTCCATCTTACTCAGATTGCTGAATTAATCCTTAGTAGTTGCTTGTCAATCCATACTAATATTATAAATGCGAAAGTAACTCTGTCTGTCTGTCTGTTACTCAATCACGCCTTAACTACTGAACCAATTTGCATGAAATTTGGTATAGAGATATTTTGATACCCGAGAAAGGACATCGGATAGGTTTTATCCCGGAAATCCCACGGGAACGGGAACTATGCGGGTTTTAGTTAGACTGCGCGGGCGATGCCGCGGGTGAAAAGCTAGTGTTTATATATATTTTTCTAAACTATAATTATAGTTATTATTTCAAAACCTTATAACCGATTCCAAATATGATTCATTATTTTATTTATCCTGACATTTCTAACACTCGAAAATGTAAAAAAAATCCGTCAAAATCACAATTCCAGATTGGAACTAGACGTGGAACCGCTCTTCGCGTCCATGGCGCTGTATGACGCGAAGGAAAAAAAGAAACTGTCAGAGAACTTCTATTTCAACCTAAACTCGGAGTGTACAAGACAAATGCTGTCCGCACACATTCCACACGCTGACCTTTCGACGCTGAGTCGCAGCGCTGTGTTCGATATACTGAACCCGTCCCCTGATATATTCCTAGTGGTCAGGGTTGAGAAAGTGCTCCAGGGTGATGTTAATGAGTGCATTGAGCCGTATATTAAGGACGATAAGGTTGGTTTTTGCTTGTATATTTTCTTTGTGATACTTTATTTATGCTGACCACAAAATTTTGCAGTGTGTATTTGTTCTGTCAAAATTAAATCAGTAACCTAACCTAATAGAAAAAACAATGATTAAAAAATTGGCTTTCTGATGTCTGATGTGTACATTTTGGATAGCTGATATGTATATATTTAACACCTAATATTGATTACATTATCTTTTCCAAATGTATCTTTAAACTCAAGTACCCTCAAATATTGTGAAAGTAAAAACCTTTTTATTTTATATTTTCACTCAGAACCGCGAGAAAGTCCGCGCCAGCGCACAAGCGGCTTGCAATCGACTTGGCAAGTTCCGAATGCCGCTCGCCTGGAGTGCTGTTTCTTTACTCAATATATTATCTGGCTCTAATAGCCTGGAAAGAGAGTCCGATAAGGATAGCAATTCGAATACTAATAGCTTGGGTGAGTAGTCATACAAACAAATTACACGCTTGCAATCGTGAACTTTCCAATTCATTCACAATTGCAAATATTTTGACTTTAGGTGTCAAATTGAACACAATTTGTTGTTATATAATTTCATAAAGAATCGGTGGTAAATGTTTTTGTTATTTACGAATATAAATTCAAATTCCTAACTGATGAAACTGAATACAGACCACAACACAAGTCAAAAATAGATAAAAAAAATAGGCAGGATTCGTACTTGCATCCGACATAACCCACGGCCCCTTCCTCGGAGGCCGTGGGTATCTATGCAAGATTTCCCCACTTAAAAAAAAAGATAGGTACTTGCGCTTTTGAATTTTCTTTTTATAAAAATGATAATAATATCACAATTCAAAATTAAAACAAAATGTTTCTATCCAGACCGTAAAGCGTCATCCAGTAGTCTAGAACAGCTACGTCGTCGTGCTGGCGAAGTAGGAGGCTCGCTTACACGTAAAGGCTCAGTGGAAAGACGGGCCAATCCACAGGACCATGATCTGCCGAATACATTGGACACGTTCAAGCCCATTGTCATCACTGTTACTAGCTTTTTTAAACAGGTAATGTACTTTTTATATATTTACTAGCTGTTCTCCGCGGTTTTACCCGCAGTGCTCCGCTCCTGTTGGTCTTAGCGTGATGATATATAGCCTATAACCTTCCTCGATAAATGGGCTATCTAACACCGAATTTGAAATCGGACCAGTAGTTCCTGAGATTAGCGCGTTCAAACAAACTCTTCAGCTTTATAATATTAGTATAGATATTTATTTATAAGCATTTACCCAGCTCTATTATCATGCTATGTTTGCAAATGCTGCCATACCGAGATCTGATGCATTCTCTATTAAGCGTCCTTATTTTCAATATCTTTTGAACAGTTGACGTCATATTTAAAGTAAACATAACAAAATTATTCTTAAGAATGTTTTATATCAATTTAAATTAAATTTCAACTATCTTCTCCAATTTTCTTAAAAATGGTTAACTTACTTTTCAAATTATATTTGTCAAATTATAGCAAAATAACACATAATAATTGGCTTTTATATTATTTCCCCAAACATAGGAAACGGATAAACTCCGCGATGAGGATTTATACAAGTTTCTCGCTGAGATAAAGCGGCCGAGTTCAGCGCCGAAGAAACTCAAGTGCATTCCTGGAACTTTGAAGATTGAAGTGTCCCCGTGTCCAGAGGAGATTAAGAATGGTCTGACTCCAGAGCTAGCTAAATTGGCACCTTATGGAGGTAATATAACATGCAGCATGTCAGATACATACAAACGTATGTATCCGACATGTTTGTCTCTAAATGACTCCTTTATGGGAGTTAGCAACGTTTGACAATCGAACAACATTCAACAATTGAATTAGCGTCTGGCTAATTAATTTTAGATTATGTTATTTTTAAAGAACATAATATTAAAATTACAGACATTCTAAAATAATTCAATTTTTTTTAAACAAAATAAAAAAATTGCGTATGGCACCTATTTTACAGCGACAAAAACGTCTTGCAATAAAAAAATTATGTCTGATGGATCTATCTAAAGGTAAAAGATTAAAAATTACGCGTTAAAATATTACTATGAAGTTAAGGATATTTTTCACCACCGACCGACCATCAGTGCGTACGTCAGTCGCGCTTGTCATATGTATGGAAATTCATAAAACCGTTCATAGCTAGACCGACCATACGCACGCGTATTGTCTTGCGCATTAGTGTCATAGTCATACAATTGTTGATGCGTATCGTCAGGACCGATGGTACGCACTGACGGTCGGTCAAGCTCTGCAACCAGCCTAATAAACGCAGTCACTGCGGCCAGCCAGACAGCCCGGACTCTAACCGAAAGAGCAAGAGAGACAGTATATTAAAAAACCACCTGTTCTAAAATCGTCTCTCGAAAACGTTGCTACCTCCTATAACTATAAGACTAGATTTTGACCCGCTTTAAACGGACAGATATTCAAACTTTCTAAACTTATCAAGGATCGGTGACAATACAATAATTTCATAAGTTCAAGTGTGTTTACCAATAAAAAAAAATAAAAAAAATGATGCCAGTAACATATTGACACATGACAACAACTACTCGATATGTTGATTCAATTTTTTTGCTAAACAAAATACGTTTACGTTTTAATAATTCAAAATATTCTTTATCACACTGCAACTGTAACGCTTCTATGCAGATTTAACGCATTTAGATGAATCGATCGTAGCCAATTTTCAATCAAAGCATAAACATAAATTCATATTTTCCTTGATATCTACGAAAGAAAAACTTATTCGTGCCTTAATAAAAAAAACTACCAACAGACGACAACATACGTCCCTGCAAGGAGATCCTACCATTCCCCATTGTGGTGCCCGCTCAGCCCCACCACCACTACAGGAGTCTACTTTACGTGTGCGTGCGTGATATTAATCTAGCTGCGTATACTTCACGGACGGGATCCGCGAGGAATATTACGGTATGGATGTAGTGTTATTGGAGTGAAACTTCTTTATCGGGGTTGGAAAAAAATTTAGTGTAACATTTTTTCGTTACGCGTGACATTTTTCCGTTACGCGCCATCTTTTTCTTATCCCTACCACGCGTGATTCGACGTATTTCTGTGAAGTTGTATATCGTAAATTATTTTTTGAAAAATAAGGTCATAAAGAAGTTTCACTTCTTACGTGTGTACACTAGTACACGCACACATTTTTATTTTTAATTAAATTATATGAAAAAAAATGAGTCGTACAAAATAATATCAAAAAGGGTACCAGAAACCTGCATTGCCTACAGAAATCTTTATTGTGTAAAATAAAATTATTATGACAAAAAATCGGCTCGGGAATGTAAAATCTCAACAATGGCGCTAATACTGTAAAATTATAATTGAATAAATGTTTTTAAAATAAAACTCCTAACTATTGGTTCATTATAGTATTCTAAATTTTGTTATTTCGACTGGATATCTTAAACCCTTCAGCTATAACTATAAAGGACATAGTGTGAAAACAGAAACAGAAAATATCATAAAATATACAACTACCCGCAGGTGAGAGTTCAACTAATGTCTGGTGAGGATCAGTCAGCGGCGTTGCCAAACATCTTCGGAAGAAGTTCCTGTCCAGAATTCAGCACTGAGGCTTATACCACTGTGCTGTATCATAACAAGTGAGTTTAATTTATATGGCAATACTGTTATCATCGTTTATTTTTTTTATTTTCGTATAAAATAACGTTTCAAATTGATTGTTTAGTTTCATTGATGTAAGAATCTTACACATATTGAACCATATACAAAGTACAATTTAGGGCTGATTTTTCAATCCTTAAAACTTATTCATTGAATAACGTATTAAACTACCATTTCAAAAATGTATTCTAATTGTCCGTATATGACAGTTTACAGGTGACATTTTAAAATGTTCGTGTAATACTTTATTGGACGCATAAATTTTAACCAAGGATTGAAAAATCGACCCTTAAAAAGATAAATAAACATTTATTTTGCGAAAATCCTAACTTACAGAAATAATAAGATGCAAAATGTAAAAAAAACAGCAAAGAAATAAATGAAGTATCTAATGCAATTCAATTAAGTAACTACTGATACCTATCCTGGTCCTTTCAATAAGGAACCCATCCCTCTATGACGAGATCAAAATCAAGCTCCCAGCGGATCTTGGTGACCAGCATCACCTGCTATTCACGTTCCTACACGTCGCGTGTCAACGGAAACCGGTCGCACCTGACCAGGAGAAGAATGTGGAAACACCTGTTGGATATACGGTAGGTTTAGGAAATATAGTCGTTAATAAAACTTAAAAACAAAATAGGCCCCAAGTGTGAGCCTTGGTGAACACCCGAAGTAATTACAGAGGGAAGCTATCCAAAACCATTTACCGTAACTTTAAGTGTTTATTGCATAATTAAGATGTAAACCATTTTCATATTAGATCATTATTGTCAGCTCTTCGCAACTTTATAAGTATCAGCAAATGATTCACCGTATCAAATGTCTTACTAAAATCCATATATCGAATCTTTTTCTTGCCATCTATTGACATATCACACAAATCATCACTAAGTGATAATCGCTCCTAAATGACAATATAAAAGTCAAGTAATTACCCGACTATTGCTGTTTAAACAGACATTACATATGTGGAGGAAGGAAGGTGGAATTCCTCCATCGAAAAAGGGAGGATCCTCGACCAGTCTACTCGACTGGCCGGCCGTGAAGGCCCCTATGGATGATGTCGGAAAGTTGTATATATAGCTCTGTAGCGAAACATTTCGCTTGCGCGATTCAGAGCGAGGTGTCGCTACAGGACTCCCCTCCGAGACCGGAGGTCGTAGTACGAATTGCCTTGCCAGTGCCAGGTATGTTCCAGTGAGTCGGAACAGGAAGCCGCTAGTTCACGGTGAGTCGGAACTGAGTGCGGTGATGCTGCGTGTAATGCTCCAGTGAGTCGGAGTGTGCAGTGAGGATGGCTGTGGAGCTGCCCAAGCATGCGCGATCGCACATGGTAGTGGACAGGACTCCATTTGAAGCCGAGTGCGCTGGCTGGCGGGCGGTGATCGTAGGCGGGGAAGGGATAGGTGAGCATGGACATCATGAATGGACAGAAGGAGTTGTGAACTGTCAGGGGTCACCACTGTGGAGGAAGGAAGGTGGAATTCCTCCATCGAAAAAGGGAGGATCCTCGACCAGTCTACTCGACTGGCCGGCCGTGAAGGCCCCTATGGATGATGTCGGAAAGTTGTATATATAGCTCTGTAGCGAAACATTTCGCTTGCGCGATTCAGAGCGAGGTGTCGCTACACATATATTGTGTTTTATATTGTGTTTTTTGCCTGTCATTGTCTTATTGTTTCTAGTCATTGCTTAGTCACTACATAGTATAAAACAAAGTCGCTTTGTCTAAAACCTAATAAATTATATATACTAAAACCTCCCTCTTGAATCACTCTATCTATTAAAAAAACCGCATCAAAATCCGTTGCGTAGTTTTAAAGATTTAAGCATACAAAGGGACATAGGGACAGAGAAAGTGACTTTGTTTTATACTATGTAGTGACAATATTATTATTTGTTAGTGTATAATCGAGTTTAGTGTTGTTATTGCATGGTGTATTCTTGTGTTCAGTGGTTGCCACTATGCCGCAACGGCAAGCTGTCGTGCGGCGAGCACGCACTACCGCTAATGGCAGAAGCACCTCCCGACAACTACTCGTACATCTTCCCCGACGTGCTGCTGCCCGGCACGAGATGGATCGACAACCACCGGCCGCTGTTCAGCGTGGCTCTAGAGGCGCACACCACTGTGCACCCGCAGGTGAGTGTGTGTGTGAATTGATTTTTGAAGTGAAAACTTCTTTAGCGGCGTTGGGTATAAAATCTTAAACTCGCGTCAGGACACGTGGCCTGATCGAAAAAGCGTAAGACGGATTTTTTTTTAGCCCTTATATTCCATGCGTGACGGATACCATTCCAAAATATCAAACATGCTGAACTTTAATAATCAAGTTTTCACTTCTGCCGGCACTTCCGGAGTGCAACCTGTCTTTTTTTTATTAAGCTATTGCATAGCTTCTATCGCAGGCCTTGAGCACGGGGACCGAATCCAGAAATTCCGTAACGAAAAAACCTCACGCTCCCCACTCCGACGGGCGGAGGTGTGGCTTGAAGGCATGCTATGCAATAGCTTTACCGCAGCAGTCCCCGAGTGCCACACTTTTTTTTTATACTAGCTGCGCTCCGTGGTTACACCCGCGTGGCTCCGCTCCTGTTGGTCTTAACGTGATGATATATTATAGCCTATAGCCTTCCTCGATAAATGGACTATCTAACACCGAAATAATTTTTCAAATCGGACCAGTAGTTCCTGGATCAAACAAACAAACTTCAGCTTTATAATGTTAAGTAAAAGATACAACATGTCTCCGTAAAATAAATAGTAACTAATTTCTGTGTCATACATTAATCACCATAATTAATATCACCAAATACTTATTTCTTCAGGATAGCTACATCGAGAGGTTCGCAATGGCGTGCGAAGCGGTGCAAGAGGGGAATATTCCTCCGCGTATCGGCTTGGCTAACATGGAGGCGGAACTTAGAGCAAGGTGTGTGTTTCTCCTCTATCTCGCTATGAAGTTTTGTTAAACTATCTTTTACCTTACATTTATAAAGCATTTGAATGCCATAAAACCAAAATATCAAATGATCTATACATGCAAAGCAATCTCTACCCTTCGAAAGCAATCTGATAAAACTACACTCTACGGTCTTATAACGAATATTCCTTTTTCATCCATACTAATATTATAAATGCGAAAGTAACTCTGTCTGTCTGTCTGTTACTCAATCACGCCTTAACTACTGAACCAATTTGCATGAAATTTGGTATAGAGATATTATGTGTCTTTCTAAAACACACAGCGTTGGATGAAGAAAGCAGTCTATGAATCCTATATATCTCTATGCAAATTGGGTCACCTTACCAAATATCGATGGATCTTTCACCTCACTAGCAAGAGCGCGTCCCTAGTATGGCATCTGTCATCATCGCCTTTGAAGCGCTGTCATCTTCCAAGCTCCATAGCGTTTATGAATTCGTGCGCAATAACATCGCGCAGAATATAATTCTCGAATTCGAATATATATAATTATAATTCTCGAATATTAAGTGTGATAAAACACACACGCGTTAAATTTTAGTGTTTTTCTAGTGAAAAACGGAATTAGTTCCAATATGAAACACAAAAGACCACGTTGTCGGAAGGAAATTCGAAAACCGGTGCTTTGGTATGTATAATAGTGGCGGGAACTCTTTTTCGTCCTCGGAGGACGAGAGAAGTAATGGTTCGTCACTGCCCAAGAGACCGGGAGACGAGAAATTCCGTAAGTACAATCAAACTTGTCAGAACATGTCCGGACTCGTGCATAGATTTTCATCCAGCACGTGGCATACATTTCACAGTATTTGACACAAATACATCAATATTTAGATGTAGGTAATTAATAAAACACAATGCATGCCTATAATGAGATCACTACATTATCATCGGGTTTCTTTATCATACACAGGCACATTGGTTACTGTGTCAAGTATTGCTTTTAACCAGACTTGTGAAATAGCGTTAGGCTACCTAGGTAGAAGGTACTTAGGTATAAGGAATCCACCGTGATCCCCTCTGGCTAACGAGCCCCAGCACTCAGCAGGTAGTGAGGCATCTCAATCACTTAGACCATTCAATTGTAACTACCTCAACAAAAGTGAGTACCTACTACTTAGTGCCCACTGACTACATAAATAATTCAAGACAATTAAGATGTACTTAGATTTTAGATAGTTAGTTACAAAACCTGTCTATCACAATATTCTAAAGAGAAGAAATTGTTAATTAACTATTTTAATATTATTTCAATATTGATACATGTCACATATAGATTTTACATTACTTATTATAGGATATGATATAGAGTGTATAATATGAGCAACAGTCTCACACAATATTCAGTAGGAGCTACTTATTACTGCAAGTTGAGATTACCTAATTTATCTTACGGTAAATAATTCTTAACATAAGGAGCTTATTTTCATAGCCAATTGATACCAGAATAAGCTTTGATTCTATGGGTACTTATTTGAATAGTAGTGAAAAATCATAAGAAATAGACATTGCAGATTATAAGAGGTAGATATGTTTATATACATTATCATCATCAAGGACCCATATTTACTGTATCCCCGAACAGTTGAATGAGATCATTCTTGGTTATAATGTTACCGATGATAATGTTGTTTATCTAGTTCCTTTCTTACTTAAGTAAAAGAGCTTGCCTTAAAATTAACACTCAGGTGTGATAACAATTCTATAATATCAACAGTAAAGTAACCAAAATCTTTGTATTTTTTATTTGTATCTTATACAAAAATATGTACTGAAAATATGTACAAGGTGTCCTTAGCCATGATTAGCTTAGTATGGTTATGCTGAAAGAACTGTGTCCAGAAAGACCCAGAAAAATATATGCCATACTTACATTCAGATATGCTTCTGGCAATAAGAGCTGATGGCTCCGCCAGGTTGATATTCAACCTGAGACACCTAAACACCTAGGTATTAACCAGGTAATTTTGATACATATCACAGATTATAACGGTAATTAAATTTTTACAAAGCCAGGATTGTCTTGTAAAATTAGACATCATTGGTAACAGTAATGAGATTCTCACAAGGCCAGGATTGGCTTGTACAATCAGGCATCATTGGCCTATTTTCTGCCTGCATATGGCAGCCATTTCAAATGGTCGCGGAGACCCTACAGGCTGGATCCTTCTGTTTTATTTAAGCTATTAAGTTTTGGTCTATTGAGACCGTTGCAAAATTAACTTCACAGGTCTTGTAGACTGTGAGGATTTTGGAAAAGCTTAATTGGCACTACAGCCACATAAAGTGCCTTCTGATTTAGTTGGACAATTATCTTTTGGGTCTACCATGACTAATCCAATTTAACTTCACAGGTCGCGGAGACCATGGAGGTTTTGGTAAAGCCTGATTGGCAGGACTATTCCAATTCAACTTCACAGGTCGCGGAGACCATGGGGGTTTTGGTAAAGCCTGATTGACAAGACTATTTCAATTCAACTTCACAGGTCGCGGAGACCATGGAGATATTGGTAGAGCTTGATTGGCACTCCAATCACAAAAAGGGCCACAGCCCTCTGATTTAGTTAAACTATCAGGATTATTCTAATAATTTAACTTCACAGGTCTCGGAGACCATGGAGATTTTAGTAAAGCCACAGAATGAGCTACAGCCTTTTAGTTAGACAATTATCTTTTCGTCTACAAGGATTGTTCCAATTAACTCTACAGGTCCCGGAGACCATAGAGATTTTGGGAAGGCAGGTTTGGCACATCAATTACAAAGTGTACATTGTAAGCCTGGATACTTGTGCCTCATGTGTGATACTATAGAAATGTCTGTGTTATTGCCAGTCCCAAAAGCCTCAAAGATAGAGCATACTGTGGTAGTCATTAAAAGGACCATGTCTTGCACTAAATAAGAGTTGCAGACAGTTCTAGACATCTAACACTGAGAGGACTGTACAGTTGTCGCCTCCAGGTATTTCTCTAGAGTTTCGCGCACAGCAGACCAAGAGAGAAAGGCTTTCCCTCTACATGCTATACAAGACTTAAGAGTTGTGGAAAAGAAACATAAACAGAAATGTAATAGTCTTTGTAAAAGAACAAGTTTCTCACTTCCTAACTACAGATACCGCGGATGCGGGCTGAGTAGGACATCTGAACAGTACTTACCTGTCAGAGAAATGAAGAGGGAAGCAGGGGACTTGGCATTAGAACTTCTGACTTATATGTCGTGTACCAGATATGCAATAAAAGTGCTTCTGAGTAAATTGCAAGGGGCGCACATCCTGTAGCCCAAGCTATCAATCAGACTTTGGTCGCCCACATACAAAGGTTGCTGACTCTCTTAGCTCTTACAACTGAGTAACTGTACCTAGCTGAAAAGTTGAGAATAACTCTTGGCACGCTTCCAGGACGCCTAAGTGGCCTTTGTTTAGATTGCCTCTCAAGAAATCAACCTGTACCGGAGTGGCTTCTCCTACCTTGTACAACAGGAAATATAATATTTCGGAAGCTCCTGATATGGACCATTTCGCTACCCAAAGGAATGCTTTAGTGCCAAGGCATATTTGCCAAAGCCTGCTCCGAATTTTGCGACATCTGCAGTCGTTGATGGAGCTGACGCCTAGACTGAATATTCCCTTTCAAGGGTAATCCTCCAAGTGCACTAGCGCACCTCGCACCCCGGGACCGGGGCAGATACATAGCACTCAAGGGTGGCTTATGGTTGATATAATAAATAATAATAATATATGGGCATTTCTCCGCAACTCAATGTCAAGCGCCTAAAGATGGCTTATGGTTATTGACTATTATGGTTATATATGGTTATTGACCCGGAAGTCATGAGCACTCAGACCATTGGTGAATGGCCTTACGGCCTTATGGCCCCCCAACTGCTCAGTCAGAAAAGGGGGGGGGGAGGGGAGAAAACAGCCCATTGTAAAGCAAAGGAGAAAGAGCAGTTAAGTAGTGGTGCCCCTCCACAGTGCCAACATATGACCCTCCAAGCAGGAGGTGACTTTCATAATGCAATGCTAAAAAAAAAAAAAAAAAAAATGCATGTAATCTAGTACACAGGGATTCTATTTAATTGGCTTAAGTCTATCATAAGCAAGCTGACCCTGTTCATGACATGAACATGACTTCTGAAAACCTCAAAATACAGTTTTTTATCACAGCAAGATAAGATTATAACCTGACCTGAATTTGGATACTAAATGGATACAACAACACATTATCCATCAGGTGGTCGGTTGTGAGGAAACTCAGACACATAGATATGCCCAGTGACCCATGTGGAAAGGTTGGTTCAAGTAACAAAGGACTGATTTTCAATCTTAAAAGTAGATAATTGATTCTTATCTATAAAGGGGCGGACCCTTTAACCTTGCAACACAAACCTTTATCTCTGGCTAGTTTAGGTCCCTCCAGATCTTAAGGACAGTAAACGTAGCAGCCCTGTCCAGCAGTGGCTTCAAGAATGTGGTAAGGGCACCAACCCGTGGAGGCAGTGGAAGGACCATACAGTCAATTATAAAAGTTTTACTGTCAATCAGTCAATTTAGCCAGTGCCAGTGAGTCTGGTTTACTTTAAGGTAACCTGAAACGGTTTAATTTATTATTTAATTCAGTGTAATTAATTTAAGATCATAGTAATGATCAATGTGTAACAAACATGCTTAATGCTTAAGGTACAGTTGTGTTAACATTGCTTATTATAGTTATTTTATATACAGATGTTATTTACTGTAGTATTTAGCCTTAGAGGCTCCATTGTTTATCCTTGGTGACATTGATCTTCCTTTGAGTTATAATTTATAAAATTTTATTTTTATGTTATTATTTGAACTTTGATTTGTATCAAAGATATAGAGAAATATTTAAGCAGTTCTTAGGTTCTAAGACTTAGTTCATTAGTATTGGCTTATTGAGAAGATTATTTGAGGAGAATAATTTAAAATTTAGAGGATACCTATATGGTTAGTTCTTACAATATGAAAGAAAAACAATTTTTGTTGTTATTACATAACCCCCTTGTATTGTTTTTAGAATTTAAAATATAACTTTATTTTACAATACAACAGGTTCATTTAACATTCTGTAAGGAATGTTTAAGTTGTTAATACAGCACTTAGGTATTACAATATTAACAAGATAATTTATTTTCAACATAGCGTTTGTATGTCTTTCTTCACCAGCAGATATCAAACACATCTTCATCCAACGCTGTGTGTTTTAGAAAGACACATAATATTGATGTTTTGCATTAAAACAAAACATGTATTATGTGTCGAATAAAACACACAGCGTTGCAGTTTACTGCTTGCTGATGAAGATGCTATGGAGCTTGGAAGATGACAGCGCTTCAAAGGCGATGATGACAGATGCCATACTAGGGACGCGCTCTTGCTAGTGAGGTGAAAGATCCATCGATATTTGGTAAGGTGACCCAATTTGCATAGAGATATATAGGATTCATAGACTGCTTTCTTCATCCAACGCTGTGTGTTTTATTCGACACATAATACATGTTTTGTTTTAATGCAAAACATCAATATTTTGATACCCGAGAAAGGACATAGGGTAGGTTTTATCCCGGAAATCTTACGGGAACGGGAACTATGCGGGTTTTTCTTTGACTGCGCGGTTGATGCCGCGGGTGGAAAGCTAGTACGAATATGAATTCCTACATGCATAATAATACTAATATCAATTTTACGGTACGGTAAGAACAGCCGTCACCCAAAGCCACACGTGATACTCATCCTACTAATATTATATACGCGAAAGTTTGTAAATATGGATAGACGGATGTTTGTTACTCTTTCACGCAAATACTACTGAACTGATTACAATGAAATTTGGTATGCAGGAAGCTTACAACCCAGGACAATACATTTTTATCCCGGAAATCCCACAGGAACGGGAACTATACGGGTTTTTCTTTGAAAACGCGGGCGAAACCGTGGGTGGAAATCTTGTATGTGATATTCAGACGTACCAGATTATCCACCAATACTGCGAAACCCAGTATCGTGTCATACTTTACTTAGTATTTTTTTATTCATTGCAGTATAACCGAGCTGCCAACCGCGAACGTAGAAGCCCTAGCACGCTACCTGCCCGTAGTAGCGGACAAGCTGCTGCAGCTGCTCGTAGCCCCGCCCTCACTCGCCGGGCAGACGCTGAACATCGCGCAGGACGTGTTCACTTGCCTCGCGCACCTGTTCACTGATATCACTGTGGGTTATGAATTATAAAAAAATTCCCTAAATATTTTCATCTCTAGCTTCGCGCACCCAGCATATACTACTTACTAGTGTGGATTATTGTGTATATGAAGACATAATTTTGGTAATCAAAAAATGCGTCCGGAATGTTATGCGTAAGCAACTTTTTCACCGGCCATTTTTGGGACTTATTGCACCGACCATGGGAAAGCCTGTATATTATATTTTTGCTAATAATTATTGAAGTGAAACTTCTTTAGGCGCGTTGAGAGTGAAATGAAAGTCGCGTCATGGCAATACCGTCACGTCGTGTAGTAAGGCTACGATTTTGGTATCTTTGAATCTTGCCAAAGAAGTTTCACTTCTTACACGTGTGCTCGGCACACTCGCTCTTTTTTAATTGTGCATGTTTTCATTGATTTGTGAGGGTATATCAATATTTCTGAAAGTCTTCTGTCCTAAAACTTATTTTTTTCCTAAAAATTTCATCTGTTTGCGCACAGAACATGAACGAGTGTTCAACGTGCGACGCGCACGGTCGCAGCGGTCTCCTGAGCGCATACATCCAGTACCAGTGCCGGATACCTCGCCCCGCGCTCTCCGACACCGACATCGGCCTGCCGCTACCGCCCTCTGGTAACAAACAAAACAAACAAAAATATACTTTATTGTGCACCAAAAATAACATAATAATAAATATTAAAAAAGTTAAGAGATGTCAAGGGACACCTAGATGGAAAGAAGTTAATAAAATAACTGGCTTGCTTTCAATGAGAGACAGAAAAACACGCGCAGGCTGCACGGCTTACAACTATAGCAAAAAGTGCCGTTACAACTTTTCATCTTAATTTTATCTGTCTGGCTCGTAACTTCGTTCCAAAAAAAAAGACAGTTGAGCACGTACTGGAAACTACAGACAAACTAACTGACAGATAAATTATACAAAACGTATCCAGCTACTGAAATTACTCCCTTCTAGCTACTGAAATTATTCTCTCTTCGTGATACGACGCTAATTATATTTTGGGAAATACACGAATTCAAAAATTTAATGAAAAACTGTTAAAACACACAAACTTAAAAAATTTCTGCTTTTTAAATTGAGATAATATGGCAATAACTTACTTTCAATATTTGTTTCCAGTAATGACAGACGGTTCCTGCAAAATCTTGCACGAAGAAATCGCTCTGCAATGGGTAGTCGCTAGTGGAGTTACACGGGATTTGGCTATGAGTAACTCTTGGTTAGTATTTATTTACGATGTTTTAGAAGCGTTCAAGTTCAACCTATATTCTAAATTTTAGCCAAAACAATATTTATTTTGACTCGAAGGACTATAATGTTGACCACAGATTGTAGGATTCGTGTGTTTTCATTTATTTATTTATAGTAATGAGAGATCTACTTTGTTACATTTCGTGCTTCTGCAGAGCTGTATACATATTCGCTCTCTCTCTGATATATTGTATCTTGGTTTATTTCTTAAGTTTTAAAATGCTTCCCTTTCCGCAATTCTGAATCAATAAAAACAAAAATTTAAAAAACGCTACTACACACAATTTGTTACCCCAAATTTAATAAAAATCTCATCAACCAGGACACTCTTCGAGCTGATGGTGAAGTCTATGGTGGAGTATCTCTATTGGAGCGGAGCACACGAAGCACCGCGTAAAGCTCGCTTCCCGGAACACTTCACTGATGACGTCACCACACTTGTCACTAACGTCACCGCTGAGATTATTGCCAAGTATGTGTCGGGGTTGTCATTTCATCATAGTAAACTTTCAATTTTGTAAACAAGTTCGATAAAAATTTTATTTGCGTACTAAAAAGTCTAAATATTCAAAGCAATCACTTTATTCTTACTAACTGGCTTACTAATGGTTTTGTAGACTAATATTGAATTTTATTAACAAAATCCGTAATTTATGCTAATTTATTTCAGCACAAACAAATTGTCGAAATATAAAAAAGTAAGATTTGGACGCGTCTTAAACAATCTGATAGAACGACACTCGATGATCTAATGTAAAAAAACTGACATTTCTCACATGTAGTATTTCTGTTTACACGGACATGTATTAAAACCACCTATATAAATAAATCCCTTGATATAATTGCTGACTCATTGATTATTTGGTCTATCATACAAGTAATCATATATTTGGCAATTGACTCTTAAGACTGACTGTATTAAGACTGTAATAAGTCGTCTATATATGCAAAGCAATCTCTACCCTTCAAAAACAATCTTGTAAAACTACACTACACGGTCCAATGTGAAAATACTCCCTTTTCGTAATAATATGAAGTTCTACGTGAATATTTACTAAAAATATAATTATTTTAGATACGGCAAGAACAGCCGTCTAACCCAGAGCCTCAACAACAGCCTGGCTTTCTTCCTGTTCGACTTGCTAAGTATAATGGACCGTGGTTATGTGTTTAACCTCATCCGCGGTTACCACAAGCAGATGTCTGCGAAGATTTCTTCTGTGCCGGATGCTGTGCCACTAGTGCACTATAAGGTAGGTTTTTCTTCTTTTCTTTATTGATTCTGTGCGTGAAATTAATTCTTCCAGTGTCGAAAAACATGTGATGTAATAGAAATCTAAAATCATTTTAATAACGTTTAATTTAATCAATGTCAACCAGCTATGCATACGTGGGCTACGATTTGCTATATTCACATTTCTTTTTAATTTTAATAAAGTGAACCGTAGCTAGCGTAAAAAAACTACTCTTTACTTCTGCAATCGCCTACGATTTAAAAACTTTAAAGACACTTTCTCACAATTCACGTCCACTAGCTATCGTTGTTCAGCATCGTGATGACTTAACTATTTTAAATCTTATTGCGTTTTAAGCTCTATTAAGCTTTTAATTCTAACAAATTTCACCAGCTGTCATTCCTCCGCATCGTATGTTCCCACGAGCACTACGTGTCCCTCTGCCTCCCGGCCGGCGCTCGTGCAAGCTCACCAGCGCCCTCCATGCGATCCTCTGCCTCATCAGATGGAAGGGCCGGGGGCTTGTCTCCGGACTTCCGGTCCAGGCATTATCTGGTTGGCTTGTTATTGGCTGATCTTACCGCGGCTCTGGAGTTGCAGTAAGTATAAAAAAATACCCTTTGATAAGTTCTTAAAAATGTACTTAGTGTAATCGTACACCCGTTTTTCACCATCTAATTAGAATTCACACATCATAAAAATCATAGTTACCCTTACCGCGTTCACTAACAGCCCGTTCACACATGTCTCCGTTTTACTGTTCCGTTTTATCGTGTACGTTTTTTTTTCGTCGATGGCGTATGTAATTGTATGAGCGACTTCACACATGGCACAGTATACTGTATACAGTAAAAAATATCGTTCCGTAAAAAAATTACATTCCGTTTTGTCATCGAATACTGGACGACGGAACAGTAAAAATATCTAATTAGATACGTAGAATTTTAACGGATAGGTCCTGTGTGCGTGAAGAGCGGTGTGTGCGAGGTGTAGAAGGGGGAGTGATGCGACAGGTTTTGACTCACATTTTTTATTGTACATTCAAAGAGAACGCGTGCGTGCATTGTGTGTAATAATTATTATAATCATTGATTTATAGAATAACGGCGGTATACTGCGAGAGATTTCTGTTCACACATCCGATCCAGTAATGACGGATCCGTTGAACGTTATACGGTGCCTATGTGTGAACAGAGCATAAATTTATGACGTATCCGTTAAAAACGTTCAAGTAAAACGGACTCCCATGTGTGAACGGGCTGTAAGTTAGACTAACACTGGCTTTGCAAAAAAATATATATTAAAACAACTCTTAATCCCGTCATAATCAATAAAAAAGTCCTTAGGCCTATATTCATATTCCTTCTCAATCAACAAACCTGCCACGATTCTAATATTTTAATGCACTAAACACACGATTCCAATATGACTAACCAAGCTATTAAATTCATAAATCATTCCAGGAGTCCAGTACTGCAATGTGCAGCAGTGAACGCAGTACTATCCCTGCTATCGGCCCACGACGCGGACGCACGACTCGCGCCAACAGCGCTACGGGCCCGCGTGGCCTCGTTATACTTGCCGCTGTTGGGGATAGTGCTGGATGCTCAGCCGCAATTGTATCGAGGTTTTGATGGGAGCAAGGGTGAGAATTATTACATGTTTAGGAATTTTTTGGTTATGGCTTGACTTTTTTAAGTGAAGTTACATTTTTACGGGAAATATTTTAAAAACCATGTCTGTAGTTTAAGCAATCAAAAATAAAAATTTCGTAATGAAATGTACAATCGTGTAAAAACATGTGTCGCATATTAAATTAAGGTCAAACTCTGCTACTATGCAAATAAATAGTGATGGAAGTAACTTTTGGGTTTGTTTGTAGAAATACTGCAACTGGACGGTGAATTGGGTCAGCTCGGAAGTTTATACCCTGCGTCTTCACCAGAAGGAGATTTCAAACAGGTAATTATTAAAAATCTGTATCTGTATGTTTTTTAGCATGATACTTCTTTAGATATCTGACGCAGTCAAAATTTACCAAAAATAATCTTTATTATTTCTGGCGAAGTTTTCGAATTTTTTCTTTTGCAATCTCAAAAGCTGTATTTTGAACAGTTTCACTTCTACATATTTACAAACGTTCCATCTAAAAACTTAAATTCCCATCTATTAACACTCCAGTTAGTTCTTTTGGTATCTTATGCTATTCTTGCGGAAGAATTTCACTTCTGACACCCAGTACACACTCTTTATTATGTAATTGTTTCCAGAACGGTCGTCCGCCGTTCAACAGCGAGACCAGCCGCAACCTGCTGGTATGCCTGGTGTGGGTGCTGAAGTGGGCCGAGCGGGGCGCCCTGAGCGCGGCCGTCGCGGAGCTGCCGCCCGCCCGCCTGCACGCGCTCTTCGCGCTCATCGACCTGTGCTTCAAGTGCCAGGAGTACAAGGTGCATACACACACACAACCAAAAATATAGGATTAATGGGCTATCTAACACCGAAAGAATTTTTCAAATCGGACCAGTAGTTCCTGAGATTAGCGCGTTCAAGAAAGTCTGCAGCTTTATAATATAGAATATCGTATAGATAATATCGTATAGAATATTTTTCTCTATAATAATTAGTCATTTACAGGGTCGTAAGGAAATAATGAAGTGCGCGCAGCAAAACGTACGCAAGACAACCGATATCAAGGCTAAATTGGAAGATGTCATATTGGGACAGGGATCGGCAAGATCCGACTTCATTATGCGCCGTAAAGGTGAGATATTTTGATAAATGTCTTCGTAAAATTCATCTTTTTATAGTGCCAAAAATAAATTCATAATTAGTTCACAGAGCTAGACTATTAAGAAATTATTATTCCTATATTTAACTAATCAGATGCAAGCCATAACATTATTAGTCCTTCGAGCTGGATACGCAAAGATATAATCCCCACAAAATCATTTATCCTTCAAGTTGTATACAAATAAATTAAATTAGATTTCCGTCCGCTTCTTTGTCCGCATTAGTGAGTTATTTGCATGAAAGAATAATAAACATCTATCCTCGCATTTCGCGTTTATAATATTAGTAGGATGTTTTTTTTTTTTTCATTTTTTCTATCAGTGCATTTTCATTAAAAAATTTTCACCAGGCGGTTCAAACGCTCGTCCCGGCGGGCGGGACCGCTGGCGCAAGGAGTGGGTGCGGGGTGGGTCAAGATCCCGCCCTGCGTCCCCCGCTCGGGCACACCCCGCACTTGCTGCGTTACTGTCAGCTGAGGTGTCGATGACCTTGCTGCACGCGGTGGAAACTATTGTACAGGTGAGGTCAATGAACTGTGTGTTAGTGGTTGCGCGCTCGCTGCGTTATGTCATAGGTCAATGAACTGTGTGTTAGTGGTTGCGCGCTCGCTGCGTTATGTCATAGGTCAATGAACTGTGTGTTAGTGGTTGCGCGCTCGCTGCGTTATGTCATAGGTCAATGAACTGTGTGTTAGTGGTTGCGCGCTCGCTGCGTTATGTCATAGGTCAATGAACTGTGTGTTAGTGGTTGCGCGCTCGCTGCGTTATGTCATAGGTCAATGAACTGTGTGTTAGTGGTTGCGCGCTCGCTGCGTTATGTCATAGGTCAATGAACTGTGTGTTAGTGGTTGCGCGCTCGCTGCGTTATGTCATAGGTCAATGAACTGTGTGTTAGTGGTTGCGCGCTCGCTGCGTTATGTCATAGGTCAATGAACTGTGTGTTAGTGGTTGCGCGCTCGCTGCGTTATGTCATAGGTCAATGAACTGTGTGTTAGTGGTTGCGCGCTCGCTGCGTTATGTCATAGGTCAATGAACTGTGTGTTAGTGGTTGCGCGCTCGCTGCGTTATGTCATAGGTCAATGAACTGTGTGTTAGTGGTTGCGCGCTCGCTGCGTTATGTCATAGGTCAATGAACTGTGTGTTAGTGGTTGCGCGCTCGCTGCGTTATGTCATAGGTCAATGAACTGTGTGTTAGTGGTTGCGCGCTCGCTGCGTTATGTCATATGTCAATGAACTGTTAGTGGAATGAGTTGTGTTATTTTATTCGTTTTATGTTTTGATACCTATTGTGTTTTGTGTCCTAATGAATGTGAATCCGATTACACCGAAAATTTTGAATTATAGTGTTTGCATGTGTGGCGTGCTTCTCTATGTTACATTGATATTTCATCATTTATATCAACTACTCAATGTCAATCTACTCAAATGATATATATCAACTATTTTTGGTTTGTTGGTTCGATTTTGTATAATTTTCTACACGTTTTAGTCGTGCAGCGGCTCGGAGACGGCGCCGCTAGCGTGCAGCGGCGCGCTGGGCGTGGTGCTGCGCGCGCTGCAGCGCAACCAGAGCGCCGCCGTGCTGCACCACATGTTCGCTACCGTGCGCGCGCTCATACACAAGGTACACTACACATGGATAGGAATACATAAAAAAAAGACATGTGCCACTCGGGGACTGCCGCGGTAAAACTATTGCATGCTATGCCTTCAAGCCACACCTCCGCACCTCGGAGTGGGGAGCGTGAGGTTTTTTCGTTACGGAATTTCTCAATTCGGTCCCCGTGCTCAAGGCCCGCGATAGAAGCTATGCAATAGCTTAAAATATGTTTTTTTGAAGTTATACTCCTTTTGGCGCGATGGAGAAAAATGATGAGTGTGAATTTTTACGATGCGCGCGCACACCGACACCTAAATTTAACAGCATGAAGTTAGTTCTAGGTGGTATGAAAATTGATAACTATGTTAGTTGTATATTCTAGTTTTTTTTCCATACGCCAAAGGAGTATAACTTCTAACGCGTGTACATAAGTACAAACACTCTTTTTTTTGTAAACCCATACCCAAAATTGTTTAGAGATGGTGGTACGATATAGAACTTTTTTTTTATGTATGATAAAATTTTGATATACTTTTATGTCTATATCTTATCAGATATATCTAAAGCCAAACGTTAGTTTTTGATATATTTAACGAAAATTATCATCTACCTTATTATCTGCCTCCAAAATAAATTGTAAATCCTTAACATATCTTCCAGGAATGACAGATTTTTATGGAATGGTTACTTTCACTTGCAAAATTAAGCTCGCCAAATTTTACTGTTAGGATTGAAAAAAATCTAACCAAAATCCCCCCCAGTTGGGCTGGTCATGCTGTTCGGAAGAGTGGGGGCCGGGTGTATGCCGCGTGCTGCTCCGGCACTGCGCTGCGCTGTCCTCCAGCACGAGATCACATGCCTCCGCTACGTTATATGCGTTAATGCGGCAACACTATCATTTGGGAAATGTGAGTATATGTGTAATGGTTGCGAGGCAATGTGTTTGGGGATTGTGTCTCGGATGATGTTAAAAAAATAGAAAAACATAATTCGGTAACTCGATTTTTAAGTTATTAGGTCAGATTGTAAAAATGAATCAATAAGTGTATTTTTTTTATAATATCTCATTTTCTGGCATATTCAAATAGCGCCCAACTGTCTTTTTTACTGCATAACTTGTAATTTCCAAGTCCAAATTTTTCAATTAGTAAGAAAAATTATCTGTCAACCAAAATGCCCTCTTGATGATCTGATATTATGTAACATACTCTCAATTACAGCATGTAAACAGAAATATTTCAATCACTTCCTATTGATTCTTATTGTAATTCCAATTATATTTCTAACAGAATTTCAGCCGAATCAAGATGCAAGTGACCATGTCACTATCCTCACTAGTGGGAACTTCAACCACATTTAGTGAAGAATCTCTGCGACGTGCTCTCAAAACAGTGCTAATGTACGCGGAGCATGACCAGGATTTACAGGACACTGGCTTCCCGGAACAGGTAGATGAATTTATATGTAAGGTGGTGTACCCTAGTTATAATCACTACATAGTATAAAACAAAGTCGCTTTCTCTGTCCATATGTATGCTTAAATCTTTAAAACTACGCAACGGATTTTGATGCGGTTTTTAATAGATAGAGTGATTCAAGAGGAACGTTTAAGTATATAATTTATTATGTTTTAGACAAAGTGGGCGAAGCCGCGTGCGGAAAGCTAGTGTTCACTAAAATGATCATGGAGTTTATTGGCTAAGTTTTTAACTTGTTAATTCCAGCCAGACCATTTATAAATACAGGAAAATGTTATGTATTTAAAAAAGGTCCCAGTTTCCCAGTACAAATAAATTTAAGTTTCCTTGACACTGGGAAAGTATTGTTTACACAATTGTAACAAAGAGACTATCCTGGATTCACTCAAAATGTTCTGTTTCTTATAACGATTTCAGCTTATTAATCCTGACCCGAATTTAAATAAATACAATAATATTTTAGGTGAAAGACTTAGTATTCAACCTGCACATGATACTAAGCGACACTGTGAAGATGAAGGAATTCCAAGAGGATCCAGAAATGTTGCTAGACTTGATGTACCGCATCGCTCGTGGTTACCAGCATAGCCCTGATCTTCGGCTCACTTGGCTTAATAATATGGCCCAGAAACATATGGAGGTATACTTTTGCTTATTCTATTCAAACTCAAACATTTATTTATTCAATTAGACTTCTTCTAGAAGCACTTTTGAATCATCATAACATATTTTTAAACCACCGATTCGGATAGCTGTATCTATGGAGAAGAACCGGCAGGAAATTCCATAGTTGCTCTTTTTTATGGCAATTGCAATTGCCAATTAAAATATTGTTTTGCGAAAAAAAAGATCTTAATGTTTCGGCACGTACTGTAAGACTGTCACTTGAAGTTAATATAAATTAAAAAATAAAAATAATTGAATTTCTAGGATTTTATAGATGGCACATCTGGATACCTTAGATATTTTTAAGAAGTTTTTTTTATGATATACATATATTGGCTATATTAATCTGTATGTAATGTGCTCTAATATGTGTTACCCTCAACCACATTTTTTACATTTACTCCCACATTCCAGCGCTCCAACCACCTGGAAGCAGGCATGTGCCTGGTCCATGGAGCAGCATTAGTAGCAGAACAGCTGCGGGCTGGTGGCCGTGGGGCAGCACTGCTGGAGAAGGTCACCCACAATGCGCTGGACGAGAGCTGCCCCGACCTGCAGCTGCCCCACCACCACCTCACCTGCCAGGAGCTGCAGGTATACTGGGAGATCTGGAACATTCTAGAACTTTCTAGAATTCAAGTGCATGGTGCAGCAATAGCAGCAGAACAGCTGTGGGTGTGGCGGTATACTGCGAGAGCTTGAAGAAAATGATGTAATGCGGAGTTTAGGCAAATTGAACGAGCAAAATTGATGTTGCAAAAATATAAAACCTTCATCAATCGCTTTTTAGTCGATTTTACCACGTAAAAAATGTTTTCCCAGACTAAAAATCATTCTAAATGTAGCCGATTATCTATCTACCTTAAAAAGTGTTTTTTATTTTGATTTTTAACTTCATAACTTGTGTTATTTCACATTGGATATACATATTTATTTCAGGCGTTGTTAGAGCACGCTGCCAGCGAATTAATGGCTGCCGGCATGTACGAAACTGTCAATGAAGTGTACAAAGTGCTGATCCCCATCGCAGAGGAGAATAGAGACTATAAGAAACTCGCTAATATACACAGGTAAGGTGATAATAAGCGTTGAACTGTATGAATTAATTGCTAGATCCGGCTCGAAGGACCAAAATTATACATTCATGAATTCTTATATTGCTTCCTTTAAGATTTACGTGCGATGCTTAATGTGTTTAAAGGTTTTTTAGTATCAATTTTAAAATGTAAATCCGGTATGAGGGACCAAAAGTATAAATTAACTTTTGTGAATACATATTTTTATTGCGTAAGGTCAAGATTTGCTTGAGTAAACTTAGTTGATGTTATTAATGAATACCTGTGTGCTATGAATTTAATGAAAAAAGTTAACAAAATGTTATGTGTTGTAATGTTGCTATGAATTTAATGAAAAAAGTTAACAAAATGTAGATCCGACTCGAAGGACCAAATATATGAATAAGCTTAAATATTGTTGTTTTATGCATATTTAGTCATTTTCATTTTTTCATTTGTCTTTTCCGTTTAATTAAAAAAAATATCTTTTTAACAAATGTCTTATGATAAATGGCTTATAGAGGTGGTTAAAAAATGCCAATAACTTCAGATCCATCTTCTGACTCTATTGATAATTATAGGTATTGATTGGAGTATCCTAATTTTATATTAAAACTAGCTTACCGCCCGCGGCTTCGCCCGCTTTCTCTAAAACGATTTGAGATTTAAACTATCCTATATCTCAAGTTGGATCGAACTGCATATGGTGTGCTAATTTTATTATAATCGGTTAAGTCGTTTAGGAGTCCATTGAGGACAAACATTGTGACACGAGATTTATGTATATTAAGATAATCAACAAATAATTATCATTTCAGCAAGCTGAGCGAAGCGTTCAGCCGTATAGAACAGTTACACGGCAAGCGCGTGTTCGGCTCGTACTTCCGCGTGTCGTTCTACGGCGCGCGCTTCGGCGACCTCAGCGGGGAGGAGTTCGTGTACAAGGAGCATGCGCTCACCAAGCTGCCGGAGATATTCAGCCGGCTTGAGGTCAATGACCTTTGTTTTTACCCTTATTGTAGCAATCAGCATACTGGAGGTCAATAACCCTCCTATAGCCAGAGCTTCGACGAACAGTGTTGTATGCAGCCAGTTAAAAAATTAGGAGTTTTTAGAAATTCATTAGGCGAAATAATTCCACATTAGACTTCATTCCGATCTCTTACATTTCTTGTCCTTGTAATAAATTGTTCTCTTCCACTTATCGATGAAAATACCCCCAATTTAATAATAATTTCTCATATTATAACCAATATATTTCCACAAACTAAACCCGTATATCCTCTAACAGAACTTCTACGGCCAGCGTTTCGGTCCAGAGAACGTGGTGATCATCAAGGACTCCAACATGGTGGACCCCAGTACACTGGCCGCGGACAAGGCGTACATACAGATCACGTACGTCGAGCCGTACTTCGAGCCGCACGAGCTGCGTACACGCGTCACGCATTATGAGCGGAATTTTAATATTAGTAAGTATTCAAATGTGTTTTTGTGTGATGGTATTCTTGTATATTCGTAACAACACGATTTTTCAATTGAAACTCGTTTAAGTGCGTTGAGAGTAAAATTTCAAGGTCGCTTCACGGCAATACCGTCATGTCATGGAGAGGCGACGATTTTGGTATAATTGAATCTTGCCAAAGAAGTATCACTCTAACACGTGTGCTTGGCACACACGCTCTTTTTTAAATTACTTGTAAATCCGGCTCGAAGGACCAAAAGACGATACTTTTTGTAAAAAATCCTAAATGTTTATGATAAACAGTACCGTTTCTAATTATGTATTACATTTTACGAAAACGTTAATCCGGCTCGACGGACCAAAAATATGAATCAACTTATTCATGTTTTGATTGCATTTATTTGGCCATGATTTGCTTACGTGCGCTTAGCTTATGTTGTTTATGTGTTTCTTACTTTTTTAAATAGTATATTTGGTTAAAAAATATTTATTTTGCCTACAAGTTCGGATTTTGTCCCATTCTTTGTTTTTTTGGGTTTCTTATTGTTATTTCTTGGTTTTTGCGGGATTTTAAATTTCTAATAATTGTTAATATTGGTACTTTTTTAGAGCGTTTCATGTACGCAACGCCATTCACGGCAGACGGTCGGGCGCACGGTGCGCTCGGGGAACAGTGCAAACGCAAGACCATACTTACTACTGCACACCACTTCCCTTATCTTAAGACGAGGATACAGGTAATGTTAGGGATAAAGTTAAGACGGAGATACTGTACTACTTTTGGCTCTAGCTGTGTTATAACCTGACCGGAGGGAGATGGAGAGATACAGCTTTAAGGTAATGCTCTATCTGTGTTATAACTTGTCGGACTGTAATGCAGAGTGCGTCCGCGTTAAAATGTAAAAGCCCTTCTGGCTAACATTAGGAAACACCACACAAAAAAAAATATAATGCAGATGAGGGATAGAGCTTAAAATGTAAAGCGGATTATGGATAAAACACTATCTGTCGTCTGTCTCTCTCTATCGTTACAACTCGTTACACTAGGGGGAGAGGGCTTGTCGCGGAAGAATTCCAACCAATACCCGCGGCCCCATCATTAAAGCGGCTCGACGGAACACAGTGGGGTTTTAGTCGGTAGGAATCCGACATAACCCACGGCTCCTTCCCCGGGGGCAGTGGGTATCTTTGGAAGATTTCCCCACTATAAAAAAGGGGGGAGAGGGCTTTAAAGATATATTGGACTTTCCAAAACATTGTTGTTTTTTCAAATAATACTCATAAATTTCAATTTCACAGGTTGTTCACAGGACACAAATAATCTTGTCTCCTATCGAAGTTGCTATTGAAGATATACAGAAAAAGGTAATAAAACATTTACTCGTTTTATATTTGCGTCTTTAAATTGAAGATGTTTCTACATTCAATTAATACTTCTTCTGTCGTCATATTCGTATTACGTGAAGTTAGTTAAAAAATATCTAAACACTTTTGTTATGCTATGTAGATAAGTGAATTATCAGCTGCGACAAGTCAAGAGCCAGCGGACGCCAAAATGTTGCAAATGGTGGTACAGGGCTGTATTGGAACCACTGTCAATCAGGGGCCGCTCGAATTAGCGCAGGTAATGTATAAACACTAACATTATCACTGACATACGCACTAACATTAGCATTAACTTTAACACCAACATTGACAATATTTACATTAGCAGTAACATAAGCACTAACATTAACACTAACTTTGAGACTAACATTAACACCAACATTGACAATATTTATACTTATAGCAGTTACGTTAGCACTAACATAAGCATTAACATTAGCACTAACTTTGAGACTAACTTTGACAATATTTACATTTGCTGTTACGTTAGCATTAACATTAGCACTAACTTTGACAATATTTACATTTGCTGTTACGTTAGCATTAACATTAGCACTAACTTTGACAATATTTACATTTGCAGTTACGTTAACATAATACCAACATTGAAAATACTTATATTAGCAGTGACATTAGATTTAACATAAGCACTAACGTTAGCATTAACTTTTACAACAATGCCAATATCAGAAATTATCAAAACTCATGGACCATAATTTGTTCCAACTCTTACTCTTAATTTACTAAATTCTTAATTTAAGATCTTAGTTAATGATTTAGAAAAAAAATCTTTATTTACAGGTATTCCTGGCTCCGGTGGCGGAAGGCACTCAGCCACCAACGAGACTCACAAACAAATTGAGGCTAGCCTTCAAGGACTTCTCGAAAAAGTAAGTTATCAAAGTATGTGAAATTCGATTGTTAAAATACTTAAGTTAATAGTTGAGTGTGTTTTTGCTTTAGATTCTTGAAAAAC
The DNA here is from genome assembly GCF_905220415.1 of Colias croceus. Taxonomy (NCBI): domain Eukaryota; kingdom Metazoa; phylum Arthropoda; class Insecta; order Lepidoptera; family Pieridae; genus Colias; species Colias croceus. The sequence continues at coordinate 1,218,586 of NC_059539.1, read as the reverse complement.
CTTTGATAATATAAATCATACTATCTTATTGAAAAAAATAACATTTCAGTATTGTTAATGTCGCAAGAAAGTTATAATTATATTTAAACACGATGGGATAGAATAATATCGTATTACGATTGAAGTTTAAGACGGTACATAATCAATATTAATAATTATATAAAGGTGTATCCCAAGGAGGTATACTCGGACCTTTGCTATTCAAAATTTATATAAATGATCGTCTTACTTGTACTACACATACGGATGAGCAGTGACACAGCTTTTATGTCTCCTTTTCACCCACGATGATCGAATGACTTGTCTTAATTTCTTCATCTTGTTACTACTGTGTTAGTGTGACGTTTTAGAAGATCGAATTTTGTGTAACACCTATCGACATCTTTTTACTTATTATTATCATTGCGTTAATCGATCAAGTACCAGTCAACTATGCATGTATTCGACACTATAAATTTGATTTGTCATCAGGTGCCAAGACGCTCTGAAGAAGAACAAAAACCTCATATCGAGTGAACAGCGCGAGTACCAGCGTGAACTGGAACGCAACCTGCAGCGCTTCACCGCGCGCCTCGAGCCGCTCGTCGCGCACCGCCCGCTCGCCTCGCACGTGGCGCACCTCGCGTGAGTGACACCACACGACACGACACGACATGACATGACATGACACGATAATGTGGCACGACTGACACGATAGAGTGGCACGACTGACATGATAGTGTAGCACGGCACGACGTGGCACGATACTGTGGCACGGCACGACACGGCACGATAGTGTGACTCGACACGACGTGGTACGATACTGTGGTACGGCACGATATTGAGGCACGCCAATATGGCACGACACGACGTGACACGATATTGTGGCACGCCAATATGGCACGACGCTATGACACTAGTTTCTACACAACGCAATAATACGACGCTCTGTCATTCGTTTCTTCATGACACTGTTACAATTAGCTTAGTGCTTATGATGCTATCAAATTACTCTCTACTCGACACTATGATACTAGTGTCTGAGCTACATAAAATTTAAATGCATACGGAACGTCTTTTTAAACTGTGGTTTATTTTTTCAGGAATGGAGTCAACAATCGGACTTATCAAGCTTGAGTGGATGCACAATTTGAAGATCAAAGAAAATGCGAGGAATCAACTGACTGAAATCGACTGGGGTTGAAGTGCTATTAATTTTACTTGACGTGATTAGACTTAACAGAAAATTAATTCAGTGCAAATATTTTTTCATGTGATTTTAATAAAATGTGTATTAGTTATGTTTTTTTTATCGTATGCCAGTGAATCGAAATCTTTGATAGAATAATTCTTTAAGTAGATTGATAAAATATTATTATTTGTTTGAAGGTTTGTTCAAAAACACATCGATTCAATATTGAATTCATAATTTATTTACATAATTTGCACACCAAGGTGCAGCCCTGTTGCAGAGCTTGACCGACCATCAGTGCGTACGTCAGTCGCGCTTGTCATATGTATGACAATACGTGTGCGTATGGTCGGTCTAGCTATGAACGGTTTTATGAATTTCCATACATATGACAAGCGCGACTGACGTACGCACTGATGGTCGGTGAAGCTCTGCAACCGGCCGCAATGTAACATTTTGAATAATTTTCAGTTTTTGCATTTACTATTATATTATACTATTCACCTGTATTTAGACTAGTATTAGTTGATATGTTTATCTCTCATTATAAAGTAGTAGGTATTTCATTAATTTGTACTATTTACGGTTATTGGAATGATAATGATGAATATATGTTATTGATGTAACTTATTGGAGAAGGTGAAAATGTATTTTGTTTGTTTTTTTTTATATTATGATATATTTTTCAGTTAAGTGAAATTAATTTAGAAAAAATGTTGTGTGGTTTTATGAAACCACGGTAAAAGTGAAACTTTTTTTTCACACTATAAGTAGACATCTAAAAATGATCGTATTTGTACGATAATTATCGTGCGTATCGTGCGTCACGCGACATGCGTTACACAGACCAAAAAGTTTGAGACGATGTAATAAAAGTTTCACTTTAAAAAAACAACATGCAGGAACATCATGCCAATAGGGGAGTATGTATCTGGAATTTGTATTGCTTATTATAATATTTATAAAGATATTTTTGTACTTATGCACTTTAATAAAATTATTACTGCAAATGTATGTTTCGACTTTCTTACGATAATATTTCGTATTTGATGTCTTGGCACCATAAGAATTAATCACATTTTAATTCAATGTATTTATTTAATGTTTTTCTCTAAATTTTATAAATAGTGCAATAAATTGATGATTGTATTAATATTATTGTAATTATATCTTTTTTATATGATACTAGTGGTCCGCCCCGGCTTTGCCCGTGGTACATATTTCGCAATAAAGGTAGCCTATGTCCTTTCTCGGGTATCAAAATATCTCCATACCAAATTTCATGCAAATTGGTTCAGTAGTTTAGGCGTGATTGAGTAACAGACAGACAGAGTTACTTTCGCATTTATAATATTAGTATGGATTTTCTTTTTGACTACAAAATTGTTTTTTTCAATACATCAAATAGGTATTAGTTTTAAGTTCACACTTTTGTACAGATTAAGATCTCTTTGAACGTATAAATAAAACACTTTTTCAAAATAAATGTTGTTTTATTACATTAAAATTGATACAAGCATCATTGATCCTTGAGTCAATAATGGTCAATAATTCTCAGACTTATCCTAATTAGTAATTACACTTGGGGAAAAACACCTTTCATCTTTGACACTTAAAGCTTTTCTCTCACTTTTTTATTTACATTTACTTATTGCCGCGTAAATCTTGAATTCCAAAAAATCAACAAAATTGACTTCGTCGGAGAGTATGATAAGTGATAACAATCCTTTATTTTTGTCTTACATGCCAATTATAGAGAAAATTCTATTCGTGTGCAGGCGACTGTTCAATAGGGATTCCCGGAATTAGTGATGGTGTGTGTTTGTGGTCAATAATAGCTCTAATGAAATAGTTTGCGTGTTTGATTTCTATTGATTTAATTTTTAGGTGAGATAAACTGTTGTTTTTTTTTATAATTAAAAATTATATATACTTAAAAAATTATGAAATATTTAAATAATTCTATGACAATATATACGAAATATAGCTGGTCCGTTTTTTGGGACACTGCCAATGATACAGGCTATTTAGCATGTCCCAATAGCGGACAGTGCCATGACTTTTATAGGTTTTTTTTTTTACTTAGTCGTAAATTATATGTAGGATTATTTTTATTTGAGTTCAAAATGACGAAAATAATACTAGATCAGTTAAATCTGTTGGGTGTATAACAATACTGGTATTTTCTCAACCTCCGTATGCAGTTCGACTAGATGTTCTAGCCCAGGGAACCAAACTGTGCGCCGTAGAAACCACGTAGAAACTTCGAAGGGTACCGTGGCCCGTGTATCGATCTGCTTATATTCGCGAGTACGTTTTATGAGCGCTCGAATCGTTAGAAACTGTGGTTAAAACATAACGTCGTTAAATGACATAGGTACAAGATTTTAAATTTGCTACGACGTACCGTTACGTCGTGCACATCGCCTTTATCGTGGTTTATTATTGTTTTTCTTAAGCCACTTGTCGATTTCTCTTTAATAAATTCTTTTACAATATGGAAATTGAGTTAATTTTATATTATGGATATTTTAATTTTTATTCTTATCTGCCTATCCTAATTTCTGTTCTTGTATACTATGCAAACCTATATCGACTTTCTCCTTTTCAAATAGCTAGGTTGGGTGGGTAGGGCGCCGCGCGCCGTGACAAAAAACTTAAAATGAAACTGCGCCGCAAGCTGAAAAAGATTCCCAATATTTAAAAAAAAATAAAAAAAAATAAAAAAAATTCTTTATTGACAAAAAGATTTTACATTTTGAATATTGAAGTCTCTGACTCCCAAACTAGGTAAAAACCTGTATGTCAGGAGTCAGATTTGGCCTATGGTTAGGACAACCTAACCATAGGGCAAAAATAAAATAATGTTGTTTAACATTCCACGCAACTTAATAGTGTGATTGATCTTGAGAGGGCTCAATTATCAGTTAAAAATTAAAGATTTTTGTTATAATAGTTAATGAAAATACTATATTGTTTGTTTTAGAATAAAACAATAAAATGCTACATACTTTAAATTGTTTTTAATTGTGTTATGTGAATATTTTTTTTTCTCATTCCTATTTTATAAGCTGTATGAAATCGTTATCAGTTTTTTTGAGACAGGAATGAAGACATGGTTCTTGCCAAAGGCTGTTTTAATGGACATCCTGAAAAACCAATTTACAGATTTTTTTCTTTTCTTTTTTCAGGTCATATCTGGATATGTTATTTCAGTGCTTTCACTACAAAATTGTTTTCTCAATACATCAAATAAGTATTAGATTTAAGTTCACATTTTTGTACAGGTTAAGATCTCAGTGGATGTAGAAATAAAACACTTTTTCAAAATAAATGTTGTTTTATTATAATAATTGATACAAGTATCATTCCTTGAGTCAACACTCCTCAGAATTATCCAAATAACACTTGTGGAAAAACTCCTTTCATCTTAAAGGTAAATACATTAAAGTGTTAAGCATAATATGTTGATACTGGATAGCTTCCACAGGTGGCATGGTTAAATTTTTATACATTAAAAATCTATTTAAAAGAAAATTCAAAACTTCTAAAGTAGTAACTCTTTTATTAGATTTTTTTAAAGAGAATAAATTAAAATATCCTCAAGATTCAAACAAACGGATTTTATATAAAATTATTATAGATCAACACAATACAACAACTAACTAAAATAGTATTAAGTGGTAATTGGAATTACGTCCACAAATATATACATTTAAAATTTCATTATTTGTTCTAGACAAACACATTTAAATTTTCTATCCTATCAATTCATTATGGAACACAACAAACATGTTTGTGCCTGGAGTTTAACAGATACACATCTATAAAGTAAGGAAGTCATATAAATAAAATCGAAAGAATTTACAACCTTTGGTGACCATAGATTAATTGAACGATAAGCACAAAAAAAAAGTTTTATTCATGACTGAGACAGATCCACTGAGGATTTAAGTAGAATTGCTACAACTAAATTAAAGATATCATAAAAATAATATTTACCATATAGAAGCATAATCTTCCACATTACAGTATTCACTAATATAAGTCATTTTAACACTAAAAACTTGACCATGTCACCGCACTACCACTATCACTAAGGACACACAACACAGTTCGGCATGTTGGAGGCTTCAACAGGCCCGGGCCGTCAGTCATTCCGACTCCGACGGGTTGTGCCACGTCAGCCGCTCCTCGTAGAACGCGATCACCTGGAACCAAATAATCCATAATAAATGATACTTGTCAATTTATTAAGGCTTGGTTTGACCATATTTTTGGTATAGTTAAGATTAATGTCAAATTTAACAGTATTGGTGAATTTTACAGTGAATGGCTTGCACCACCCTTTTTTAGAATAGTTATCAAAATCGCAAGTCAAATGACATCTTATTTTGTATTTAAATTCTGTCAGTTATCTAACGTTAACAATAGCTTTTAACCGTTGAAATATGAGCGGTTATAGTTAGTATAAGAATTATGAAGTCATTAATAAAATTGTCAAATGGCGCAACTACTAGCGTTTTTCAATGTAATGAATTATTATAGTGCGTGCAGTGCTCATTTTTTATTAGTTGTCCATCATGTCCTATATTTTTTGGTTATTTTTATGTAAAACAATCGATGTACAGCTGCTTATAAGCCTTAATATGAAAAGTAAAAACTAAAAACAAAGTTAACAGAGAATTTTGCATATTTGCGACTAGCGGTAAGCCCCACGTTCGCAATTGGCCCACCCCATCTCTTACATATCCAACAATGAAACATTGAAATTGGTCAAGTAGTTCCTGAGATAAGCGCATCACTAGATGGCGCTACTTGTATATTGTACGGACGTAGATCGCACTAGCGAAGTTTTTTTTTTTATTACACAAGTAAAATTGATTTTATGCGTGCCCGCGGTGTAGTAGTGGCCTTTGCTTTTCAGGAATTTGTTGGTTCTTTGTTCTTGGTCGTTTGGTCTCGTTCTCAGCGTTCTGCTCGCTGATCAATAAATAATTAATTAATTGATTAATTAAAATCAATTAATTAATTGAATAATTTGATAATTCATAAATAACTTGTTTATTTCTGAGTTATTAAAATTTTTATTGCGGCCAGATGTAAATAAATACATCCTGCAATCATGCCGCCGCCGAGCGTGCCGCCGCTGCCGCAGCGACGCGCGACCCGTCCGCGCGCACTGGGCCGCAGGGTCTATAGTCGGTCGGTTGCCGCACTTGAAATGGGCCTGGACGCCATTGCCGCATCCGGCCAGGCCGCAATTGTGGCCCGCTCAACAGCAGCTGGCCGGC